>NC_045960.1:7888030-7993030 GCF_010909765.2 Amblyraja radiata
GATAAACATTCCACCAGTAATCCAGTCTGGGATTTGAGTAGGAATGCAGACACTGATAAACCAGCTGCTGGTCCCTAGTGGTAGTATAAACGTTGATGCGATGAGGATAATGCCCCTGTCCCACTTAGGAAACCTAAACGGAAACCTCTGGAGACTTTGCGCCCCACCCAAGGTTTACGTGCGGTTCCCGGAGGTTTTTGTCAGTCTCCCTACCTGCTTCCACTACCTGCAACCTCCGGGAACCGCACGGAAACCTTGGGTGGGGCGCAAAGTCTCCAGAGGTTTCCTATGTGGGACAGGGGCATAACAGTACGTATTGTTCTCTCTGCAAGGGTTTTAGTGAATGCTTTGTGGTTCACCTAATACTTTGTAATGGTTCGATTACAAAACACCTACTTTCGCCTTGTTCTGAGGCATATACAGAGGGTGGTCATGTTGTACTAAAGTGTAACATGTACAATTTGCATATATAATAGAAATATAATTTGTTTAGTTTCGAGTGTAGTTTAGTGTAGAGAAGAAAAAGCCCCTGTGTCACTTAGGAGACCTAACGGCAACCTCTGGAATGCATCCTTGACAAGGAGTGTAACATAGTTGCTTCATAGTATATTTGCTATTGGTTTTGAAGAATACTTGTTTGACGTATTGTGGTGGTGGGTTTTGTTTTGATTTATTTCGTACTGTACATATTATTATAAATAATTGAATTAATTATTTTTGGTTTAGTTTAGCTTAGTTTAGAGATACAGCGTGGAAACAGGCCCTTCGGCCCACCGAGTCCGTGCCGACCAGCGACCCCCGCACATTAACACTATCCTACACACACTAGGGACAATTTTTACATTTACCAAGCCAATTAACCTTCAACTCTGTACGTCTTTGGAATGTGGGAGGAAACCGAAGAGCTTGGAGAAAACTCAGGCAGGTCACGGGGAGAACGTACAAACTCCGTACAGACAGCACCCGTAGTCGGAATCGAAACCCGGGTCTCTGGTGCTGCATTCGCTGTAAGGCAGCAGCTCTACCGGTGTGCCGATCACAATCGCAAATGACATCATCAACTGCCGACCCTGACTGGCGCCCTCATCGCCCGCTGCACTGATCTTCTCATCGACCGCTGGCCTGACCTCCACAACGACCTCCGCCAGCACTCCTGACACCCCTGCTGTACTGACCCAAGAACCAACCATCGTTCGAGTCTCCATAGACCCAGTCTCCATTGACCATTGCAAACTTACTAACCAACCCACCTACATTAATATTCATGTACATCGCCAATAACAGAGGTCATGATGCCACCGCCCCACCACTGCACCATCCCTACACCCTATGATTTAAGATGGACACAAAACGCTGAAGTAACTCAGCGGGACAGGCAGCATCTCTGGAGAGAAGGAATGGGTGACGTTTCGGGTTGAGACCCTTTTTCAGACTCGTCCTGAAATATCACCCATTTCTTCTCTCCAGAGATGCTGCCTGAGTTACTCCAGCACTTTGTGTCTATCTTCAGTTTAAACCAGCATCTGCAGTTCCTTCCTACACTTGTGGAGAGAGAAAAGAAAAGACAAGGGCCTCAAGACACTGTAGTTTGCTATTTTCAGACAGATTTACATTCAAAGTGAGAATGCATTCAGATTCTCACCTGCAGTGGAATAGATTGAGAGGTATAGCACGGAAACAGGCCCTTCGGCCCACCGAGTCCACTCCGGCCATCGATCACCCGCTCGCACTAGTTCTGTGTTATCTGACTTCCGCATCCTCTCCTTGTACACGAGGGGCAATTTACAGAGGGCCGATTAACCTATAAACCCGCACGTCTTTGGGATGTGGGAGGGAATGCACTCGGTCGCAGGGAGAACGTGAAAACTCCACACACACACACACACACACACACACACACACACGCACACACACACACACACACACACACACCACACAAACACACACCACACACACACACACACACACACACACACACACACACACACAAACACACACACACACACACACACAGCACCCAAGGTCAGGATCGAACCCGGGTCTCTGGCGCTGCGCCACCGTGCCGCCCCTTCACACGCCGCCAGGGTTAAATCGTGGAGCCCAAGCTCATTTCCTTGTTATTTCTCATTACCTGCGTATATTTCCCAATTACCTGAGATATGTTCCATTCACCCTGGCTTCGTAACGCCTGGATCCAACGGAATTAATCAGAACATGCTTTTAATTAATCAATCCTTGACATCCCATAACACTTTATTCCTCACTAAATTACTAGTGACATGTTTTTTAATGTATGGGGGGAAAAAATTACCAGGAACATCTGCTCACTTGTGCTGGTGATTTACTGCTGCTCCGTCCACTATATTTACTGTGTATTTGTGTATTAATCATGACAAACGAGTAAATACAAATGAGTTTCAAACAATGTTCTCCTGGCAGAAAGAATATGTGTGCATCTTAAATCGCTGGCTGGTGGACTTAAATGCTTCACAATCGGAAGAGGGACCATTATTCTGGGGCACCCACGACCCATTTCAACCCAGAACTCCTTACAGATGTTAGTTAGTTAGTTAGTTAGATTGCGTTTTGTAGGGTAAACAATAATGAAGGCTAATAGGGATGGGGATTGTGCTCATCTGGTGACAGGACACCGCTGACAAAGCCTAATGAGCCTGTCCCACTTAGGCGATTTTTTCGGCGACTGCCGGCGACTGTCACAGTCGTAGCAACTCGTCGAAAACCCGGCGACTGGACCCCGCTACGATAATGTCTACGACAAGCTACGACAACCTACCACCTAGTCGGCGTCAAGCTACGGCAAGCTACTGACAACCGGCGACCCATTAGGACGTCCACCTACGACCACACAGGCGACAACCTACGACCACACAGGCGACAACCTACGATCACACAGGCGACAACCTACGACAACCAAAGTCAACCTATGTCCACCACGACAAGCTACGACAAGCAACGACCCTGTCGGCGACAACTGAAGACAATTCAGTCGCCGGTGCCTGTCGCCGGTTGACGTAGGTTGACGTAGGTAGTCGCTAATGGAATTCTCCAAAGAATTCACCTGCGTCACCTGGCGACAACCTACGACAGCACCTCCGTCAGGAGAAGTCAAGCTACGCTCATTGGCGTCAACCCACAGTCGCCGACTGTTGCCGAATTTTTTTTAACATGTTGAAAATCCAGCGGTGACCAGAAAGACACTACGACTCTTTGGGCGACTGAGGAGACGACTCACGACCATACAGGCGGCACCCCAGTGACCATGTGTCAGCAGCCAAGTCGCCGAAAAAATCATCTAAGTGGGACAGGCCCTTAAGAGGAATTTCATTGATTATGCGTGCACCCTTCATTGAAACAGAAACTTGGATCAACTGTTAGTGAGTTTGGACTTGTGGATAATCATTGCATTCTGTTTGTCACCTAATTAAGACTCTCTGAGTTTCATTCTGTAATTAAAGGGCCTGTCCCACTTGGCAATTTTTTTGGCGACTGCCGGCATCATCGACTGATGTATCAGTTCACCCGAAAAGTATTGGCGTGATGCGGCGAGATTACTCATTGACGCGCAGTGTTTCCTCAAGTGTCGCAACATTTTTTTTGCCGCCGCTGGATTTTGAAATGTTCAAAATCTTTTGGTGACCCTGATATACGTCAGTCAATGAAGCATGCAGTTGCCGAAAAAAAACGTCCACGTGGGACAGGCCCTTAAGACCTTGTTTTATTGTAAATCAAGTCTCCGTGCAAAAACCTTGTCTTATCGTTAGTCAAGTTTCTGAGTAATCTTGTCTTCAGAGAATATTTTAAAAATGTACGAAAGTCACACTTGGGCAGGTCAGCTTTGACTGGTCTACACCAGCTAAATAACCGTTACTTCAAACACCAACTCCGCTTGGTCTTTCCATTTCGCTCCGACAGATAATGAGTTTGGTACAAAGAAAAGGGTCTCGACCCGAAACGTCACCAATTCCTTCTCTCCAGAGATGCTGCCTGACCTGCGGAGTTACTCCAGCATTTTGTGTCGACCATTGGTTTAAACCAGAATCCACAGCTCCTTCCTACACATAGTTAGTGAGTTATGCCCCTGTCCCACTTAGGAAACCTGAACGGAAACCTCTGGAGACTTTGTGCCCCACTCAAGTTTCCCGGAGGTTCCCGGAGGTTCCCGGAGGTTTTTGTCAGCATCCCTACCTGCTTCCACTACCTGCAACCTCCGGCAACCACCTGCAACCTAGGGAACCACACGGAAACCTTGGGTGGGGCGCAACGTCTCCAGAGGTTTCCGTTCAGGTTTCCTAAGTGGGACAGGGGCATTAGTCAGTTAGTTTAGCTTATTGTCACATGGTAAAGTGAAAAGCTTTTTTGTTGCATGCTAACCAGACAGCGGCAAGTCTATACATGATTCCTGATTCCATCTTCCGAGGAAGGGTTCCGATCAGAAATGTCACCTAACCCTTTTCTACAGTGATGCTGCCTGACCTGCTGAGTTACTCCAGCATTTTGTGTTTATCTAACATGATTACAATCAATCCGTCCACAGTGTACAGATACAGGATAAAGGGAATAACGTTTACTGCAAGATAAAGTCCAGTAGAGTCCAATTAAATAATTTTTAAAGGCCTCCAATGAGGTAGAAGGGAGGTCAGGACCACACTCTAGCTGGAGACTGGATGATTCAGTTGCCTGATAACAGCTGGGAAGAAACTGTCCCTGAATCTGGAGGTGAGCGTTTTCACACTTCTGTACCTCGTGCCTGATGGGAGAGGGGAGAAGAGGGAATGGCCAGGGTGCAACTCGTCCTTGATTATGCTGCTGGCCTTGCCGAGGCAGCGTGAGGTGTGGATGGAGTCAATGGAAGAGAGTTTGGTTTGTGTGACGGTCTGGGCTGCGTCCACAATTCGCTACAATTTCTTGCGGTCTTGGATGGAGCTGTTCCCAAACCGTGCTGTGATGCATCCCGATAAAATGCTTTCTGTGGCGCATCTGTAGAAGTTGGTGGGAGTTGTTGGGGGCATGCCGAACTTCATCCGTGGAAGTATAAAACTCTGCTACTGTGAAATTGGACCCCGCAGTTTCCCCGCCCTCACTATTCAGTCCATAGAATATAGACAGTCCAGCGCAGGATCGGGCCTTTCAGCCCGACAATGTCTGTGCCCAACATGATGCAAGAGCAACTGATCTCGTCTGCCTGCACGTGATTCATATCTCTCTATTCCCTGCACTTCCATGTGTCTATTTGGATGTTTCTTAAACACCACTATCGTATCTGCCTCCACCACCACTCTCTGTGTAACAAAAACGCATTCACAGATGCTGGGGAACAGAGTGCTGGAGTAACTCACTGTAGATAAATGTGAGGTTATCCACTTTGGTGGCAAAAACAGGAGAGTAGACTATTATCTGAATGGTGGCCGATTAGGAAAAGGGGAGATGCAACGAGACCTGGGTGTCATGGTACACCAGTCAATGAAAGTAGGCATGCAGGTGCAGCAGGCAGTGAAGAAAGCGAATGGTATGTTAGCATTCATAGCAAAAGGATTTGAGTATAAGAGCAGGGAGGTTCTACTGCAGTTGTACAGGGTCTTGGTGAGACCACACCTGGAGTATTGCGTACAGTTTTGGTCTCCTAATCTGAGGAAAGACATTTTTGCCATAGAGGGAGTACAGAGAAGGTTCACCAGACTGATTCCTGGGATGGCAGGCCTGGATAGACTCAGCTTGTACTCGCTAGAATTTAGAAGATTGAGGGGGGATCTTATAGAAACTTACAAAATTCTTAAGGGGTTGGTCAGGCTAGATGCAGAAAGATTGTTCCCGATGTTGGGGAAGTCCAGGACAAGGGGTCACAGTTTAAGGATAAGGGGGAAGTCTTTTAGGACCGAGATGAGAAAATCATTTTTTACATAGAGAGTGGTGAATCTGTGGAATTCTCTGCCACAGAAGGTAGTTGAGGCCAGTTCATTGGCTGTATTTAAGAGGGAGTTAGATGTGGCCCTTGTGGCTAAAGGGATCAGGGGGTATGGAGAGAAGGCAGGTACAGGATACTGAGTTGGATGATCAGCCATGATCATATTGAATGGCAGTGCAGGCTCGAAGGGTCGAATGGCCTACTCCTGCACCTATTTTCTATGTTTCTATGTTTCTAACTCAGCAGGTCAGGCAGCATGTCTGCAGAGCATGCATAGGTAGTTGACCTACGTAGACCCTATACGTGCCACGCTTTGTCCTGCCTCACCTCCTTCTCCAGCTTTCTCCTCCCCCCAGTGCAATATCTGAAGGAGGGTCTCAACTTGAAACGTCACCTATCAATATTCTCTGGAGATGTTGCCTGACGGTGTTTGCTTGGCACTGGGCCTGTACTCGCTGGAGTTCAATAAGACGAGGGGGGACCTCATTGAAACTGACCACACAGTGAAAGGCCTGAATAGAGTGGGTGTGGGGAGGATGTTTCCACTAGTGGGAGAGCCTAGGACCAGAGGCCACACAGCCTCAGAATAAAAGGCCGTACCTGTAGAAAGGAGATGAGGAGGAATTTCTTTAGTCAGAGGGTGGTGAATTTGTGGAATTCATTGTGGAGGCCAATCAGTGGATATTTTTAAGGCAGAGATAGATAGATTCTTGATTGGTACGGGTGTCAGGGGTTATGGGGAGGAGGCAGGAGAATGGGTTTGGGAGGGTATGATAGACATGATTGAATGGTGGAGTAGACTTGATGGGCCGAATGGCTCAATTCTGCTCCTATGACTTAAGAACTTCATAAATTCGCGTTCACAAGTTATAGGAGCAGAATTACGTCAGTCTACACTCCGCCGTTCAATCTCACAAGTGATAGGAGCAGAATTAGGCCATTCTGCCCATCAAGTCTACTACGCCATTCAATCATGGCCGATCTATCTCTTCCTCCTAACCCCATTCTCCAGTCTTCTGCCCATAACCCCAGACACTCAAACTAATCAAGAATCCCCACTTTAAAAATATCCATTGACTTGGCCTCCACAGCCCTCTGGGGCAGTGGACTATGATCCCGTTGACTTACTCTGGCACTTTGTGTCCCTTTAGCCATCGGTGTTAGTCTTGGCGAATGCAGCGAGAGTGGTCTTGCTTATTTTACGGGCCAAAAATCCCTGTGTTCTGCTGAGTATCTGAAGCCACACAAGGAAGCATCACTCAACAGTGGATGCACACATCAGCTGGTTTTAGTTTGAGCCTTCTGCTCTCTGGTTAAAGCCCAGCATTAGTTCCCCGATAAGAGGCTAAGCACACACGTGAGAATTCATACTTCCGCAGTTCACGTCTCGACAGGGATCGAAGGAAGCAAGATGCAAATTCGGGATTTGTTTCCGGCTTGACGTGGGATTCATCTGGGATTATCGGCGCAGTGCAACGGTTTATCAGATGAGTGAAGGTGTGTCAAACAGACAGCTCATTAAAGATCGCACTGGTACCCAGGGGGCAGAATGGATTGAAGCATCTTTCTGAGCAAGAATATCAAAATGCAGGTCAGGTGTAGACTGTAGAGATACAGTAATACAGGTGATAGGGCGACACAGAGATATGGGCGGCGCTGTTGCAGAGATATGGGCGGCACCTTACAACGCTTACAGCGCCAGAGACCCGGGTTCCATCCCAACTACGGGTGCTGTCTGTGCGGAGTTTGCACGCTCTCCCCATGATCTGCGTGGGTTTTCTCCGGGTGCTCCGGTCTCCCCCCACACTCCAAAGACGTGCAGGTTTGTAGGTTAATCGACTAGGTATAAGTGTAAAATTGCCCCTAGTGTGTGTAGGATAGTGTTGGTGTGCTGGTCTGCACGGACTCGGTGGGCTGAAGGGTATGTTTCCGCGCTGTATCTAAATTCCAACATCCCGGCGAGCGGGCCTGCACTGCGGAAGGCTCCGGAGTCCCCGAACACGGGTGAACATTAGAGGAAGAGGATTGATTTTGGTGCCTTCCCTCACAATGGGAAACTTTTGATTCTGCTGTGTAGCGATGTTTTATGTTGAACTCTATCGTGTGGTGTGTTTTTTTTAAATTGTATGGCTGTATGCAAAAACAAATTTCAGACCTCAGTCTGACAATAAAGTGCCATCGTATTGTATCGTATCTCTAAACGAAGATGAAAAAATACAGTGATAACAGGCCCTTCGGCCCACCGAGTCCACTCCAACCAGCGATCATCCCGTACACTAGCACGATCCTGCACACACGTGACTTTTTACAATTTACAGAAACAAATTAACCTACAAACATATACGTCTTTTAGTGTGGGAGGAAACCGGAGCACCCGGAGAAAACCCACACAGCTCACGGGGAGAACGCGCAAACTCCGTACAGACAGCACCCGTGGTCAGGATTGAACCCGGGTCTCTAGAGCTGTGTGGCAGCAACTCTACCGTTGCACCACCTTGCCTCCTCCATATGTAGTGGTAAACAAACGCCTAGTTAAATCTGATTATCATCGACACACATAAAATTTGGAAAGATAGGCTTTAATGTCAATTTCAAAAGATTTTGATCAAGTCTCCAAATTTGAGGAAGGACATTCTTCCCAGTAAGAGAGTGCAGCGTTGGTTAATTCCCGGGATGGCGGGACTGTCACATGCTGAGAGAATGGAGCAGCTGGGCTTGTACACTCTGGAGTTTAGAAGGATGAGAGGTTATCTTATCGAAACATATGATTATTAAGGGTTTGGACACGCTGGAGGCAGGAAACATGTTCCCGATGTTGGGGGAGTCCAGAGCCATGGGCCACAGTTTAAGAATAAGGGGTAAGCCATTTAGAACGGAGATGAGGAAACACTTTTTCACACAGAGGATTGTGAGTGTGTGGAATTCACTGCCTCAGAGGGCGGTGGGGGCAGGTTCTCTGGATACTTTCAAGAGAGAGCTCGATAGGGCTCTTGAAGATAGCGGAGTCATGGGGATATGGGGAGAAGGCAGGAATGGGGTACTGGTTGGGGATGATCAGCCATGATCACATTGAATGGTGGTGCTGGCTCGAAGGGCCGAATGGCCTACTCCTGCACCTATTGTCTATTGTCTAAGTAGAAAGTAACTGGTCTGGCGGGCTAAAGGGGGGAGGCTGCCTTTCTTATCTCACAGCCTTTTGTCTTCTTCCCACCCTGGTATACATTGCTGATGCTACAGTAGAGATTGTCGAAAGCTTCAATTTCTTAGGAATAAGATCACCTCAACCTCCTTAGAAGGCCTGGGAAGTTCGGCATGTCCCCCAACAACTCTCTCCAACTTCTACAGATGCGCCGTTGAAAGCATTTTATCGGGACGCATCACAGCACGGTTTGGGAACAGCTCCATCCAAGACCGCTAGAAATTGCAGCGAATTGTGGACGCAGCCCTGACCATCACACAAACCAACCTCCCTTCCATTGACTCCATCTACACCTCACGCTGCCTCGGCAAGGCCAGCAGCATCATCAAGGATGAGTCGCACCCTGGCCACTCCCTCTTCTCCCCTCTCCCATCGAGTGTAGAAGTGTGAAAAGGCACACCTCCAGAATCAGGGACAATTTCTTCCCAGCTATTATCAGGCAACTGGATCATCCTCTCATCAACAAGAGAGCAGTCCTGACCTCCCATCTACCTCATTGGAGACCATTCAATGTTTTTATTTTTTTTTGCTGAGAGACCTGACAGAAATATATATATATATATATATAATAAGAAGTTGTATATGAAATGCAATATGTCAACAAGTATTAGGTACTGAGGTACCACAATATTGTACTTACTTCTAACAAAAATATATATATATTTAATATTTTTGTTAGAAGTGCAATACTGTGGTACCTCAGTATCTAATACTTGTTGACATATTACATTTCATATACAACTTCTTATTTGTTAATTTAATAGCAAAACAGGAATAAGGAAAGAAGTGGCATAAGTGGTGCGTGCGATAGAAAAATAATCCAAAAGAGGGAAGAAGAAGTAGAAGGAGAAAGAGACGAAAAGAAAAAAGAAAAAGAAAAGGGGAAAAGGAAAAGCTATATACCTATTTTATGTTCCAGGCCACTTGCCACCTGATTCTAAAATATTTTATTTCTATGGTTGTGTTGCACCATATGCTTGTAAGAAATCGATAAAAGGAGACCAAATCAATAAGAATTGGATTAAAAAAACATTTAATTGAACTTTACTCGATTTTATCTTGCACAAACGTTATTCCGTATATCCTATATCTGTACACTGTAAGTGGCTTGATTGTAATCATGTATAGCCTTTTATTTGACTGGATAGCATGCCACGATAAGCTTTTCTCTGTACATCGGTATAATAAACTAAACTAAACTAAACCTCTAGCTTTTGTCCACCCATCTGCCTATCAAACCCCCCTTCACCTGCTTCCACCTATCACTCACCAGGCTTTGTCCCACCCCACCTCTCGTCCAGCTTTCTCCCCCTCTGAAGAGGATCCTAAAGGGCCTGCCCCACTTGGGCGACCTAATCCGCGAGTTCTGGCGAGTTTGGCCTCGACTCATACTCGCAGCATGATCGACACGAGGTCGTAGGAGGTCTCGTAAACTCTCCTTCATGCTCGAGAGTGGTCTCCGCGTACTTGAGGCCTCAGCTAGGTCGCGGCGTATTTTTAAATATGTTAAAAAATGCCCGCGAATAAAAAAAGGTCGCCATGGAAAAAATCGATACTTTGTTTACTCGTAGGTTTAGTCGTAGTAGGTTGTAATAGGTCGGCATGTTAGTCGTAGATAATCGAGGGTAGTCGAAGGTAGTCGTAGATAGTCTTCATCATAGTTGAAGGGAGGTCGAAGGGAGGACGAAGAAGATCGATGGAGGTCGTCTTCACTCTCCACTATTCGGTGTCCAATTTTCCCGAAGTTAGTCGTAGCTAGTCGTAGCTAGTTCTCATCATAGTCGAAGGAGGTTGAAGGAGATCTTCTACATAGTCGAAGGAGGTCTTCAACATGACATATTTTCAAACTCTTCTAAACTCGCCAATTAGGTCGCCCAAGTGGGGCAGGCCCTTAACCCAAAATGTCATCTCTCCATGTTCTCCAGGGATGCTGCCAGATCCTCTGAATTACTCCAGTGCTCTGTGTCTTTTTCTCCGGCTGGTTCAAATGTGTTGACCATAACGGGAATGTTTACTAACATAGACCTGTTTAAGGTTCATTATCACAGGTCTGGTTGCAGTTGTAGTCAAACCGTGGCTGCCTCGCCAGCAGCTGTGAGTCCTTTCACCCTTCTTGTAATAGGGAGAAACCGTTTTTCAGTCACTTACCTGGACGGAGGTGCGTCTTTTCTCCGTGTCGCATCTTCGCCCCCCCCCCCACCTTCGCAGACTACCAACCGGATTGGCACGGCCTTTCCTCCCGGAGCTTCAGCGGCGGCGCAGCGCTGAATTACCATCGCTGAGCGGTGATGGAGCTCCATAGTGTTGGGCCTGCTGACTTACACTGTGGAGCTGCGGAACTTCTAGCCGCGGGTGGAGCTGACTTGCCGGGGCCGCCGGTGTTGGAGCTCCGCCCAGCTCGGCCTGTGGACTTCGGAAGCCGCAGTCTCCGGTAAGAAGCGGCCGATTCGGAAACTCCAAGCCGCTGAGTGTGTTCCGATCCATTCCGACGTTGGAGTTTCGATCATCCCGGCGAGAGGGCCGACCGTAGCGGCGACTGCGGAGGTTTCAAAGGCCCCGACCACGGGTGAACAAAGAGGAAGATGACTGAACTTTATTGCCTTCCATCACAGTGGGAAACGTTGATTCCACTGTGGTGGATGTTTATGTTAAACTGTATCGTGTATTGTGTTCTCTGTATTTGTATGGCTGTATGATAACTCAAATCTCACTGCACCAATTGGCGCATGGGACAATAAATGTGATCTTCAACTTGAACTTGAACTAGTCCGGCATAAAGTTTATTGCAGTGAGCCCAGTAAATGTCCCCAAACTTATATTGTTCACAGGTAGACAATGTGGTGAAGGAGACATGCGGCATTCGGCATGCTTGCCTTCATCGGCTGGGGCACTGAGTACAAGTGGTGGGACAGGAGAGGTCATGTTACATTTGTACAAGGCAATGAACCTTCTGAATTTGTAGTCGGCAGGGCAGTACTCTGCATATCGCCATGGTGAGACAGATGCAAAGTGCTGGACTAACTCAGTGGGTCAGGCAGTATCTCTATAGAAAATGTTTCAGGTCAAGACCCTTCATGTCCTGGCAGTCCTGGAGTGGCACGGTGGCGCAGCGGTAGAGTTGCTACCTCACAGCGCCAAAAAGACCCGGGTTCAATCCTTATCACGTGCTGTCTGTACGGAGTTTGTGTGTTCTCCCCGTGACCTCCCACACTCCAAAGACGTGCAGGTTTGTAGGTTAATTGGCTTTGGTATATATGTAAAATTGTCCCTCATGTAGGTTCGCGTTAACATGTGGGGATTGCTGGTTGGAGGGGGGACACGCAGTATCTGTAAACTAAACTAAAGCAAGTCTGAAGTCTGAGTCTGAAGAAGGGTCCCGACCTGAAATGTCACCTATTCCTTCTCTCCAGAGATATTGAGTTACTCCAGCTTTTTGTGTCTATCTTTGGTATAAACCAGCATCTGCTGTTCCTTTTTGTTACAGTGCATTCAGAAAGTATTCAGGCCCCTTCACTTTTTTCACATTTTGTTACGTTACAGCGTTATTCTGAAATGGATTAAATTCTATTTTTTATAATCAATCTACGCATAATACTCCAGAATAAGAAAGCGAAAACAGTTGTTCAGGAATTTTTGCAAAGTAATTCAAAGGAAATAACTGAAATATCACATTGACATAAGTATTCAGATCCTTGGCTATGACACTCAACATTGAGCTTAGGTTCATCCTGTTTCCATTGATTATCCTCGAGATGTTTCTACAACTTGATTGGAGTCCATCAGTGGTAAATTAAATTGATTGGACATGATTTGGAAAGGCACGCACCTGTCTATATAAGGTCCCACAGTTTACAGTGCATGTCAGAGCAAAAACCAAGCCATGAAGACGAAGGAATTGGTCGTAGACCTCCGAGATAGGATTGTGTCGAGAAACAGATCTGGGGAAGGGTATAAAACAATTTCTCCAGCATTGCAGGTCCCGAAGAGCACAGTGGCCTCCGTCATTCTTAAATGGAAGAACTTTGAAACCACCAGGGCTCTTCATAGAGCTGGCCGCCCGGCCAAACTGAGCAATCGGGGAAGAAGGGCCTTGGTCAGGGAGGTGACCAAGAACCCGATGGTCACTCTGACAGAGCTCCAGAGTTCCTCTGTGGAGATGGGAGAACCTTCCAGAAGGACAACTATATCTGTAGCACTCCACCAATCAGGCCTTTATGGTAGAGTGGCCAGACGGAAGCCACTCCTCAGTAAAAGGCACATGACAGCCCGCTTGGAGTTTGCCAAAAGGCACCTGAACAAGATTCTCTGGTCTGATGAAACCAAGATTGAACTCTTTGGCCTGAATGGTCTGGAGGAAACCAGGCACCGCTCATCACCTGGCCAATACCATACCTACGGTGAAGCATAGTGGTGGCAGCATCATGATGTGGGGATGTTTTTCAGTAGCAGGGAGACCAGTCCGGATCGAGGAAAAGATGAACGGAGCAAAGTACAGAGAGATCCTTGATGAAAACCTGCTCCAGAGTGTTCAGGACCCCAGACTGGGGCAGAGGTTCACCTTGCAACAGGACAATGACCCTAGGCACACAGCCAAGACAACGCAGGAGTGGCTTGAACCCGATCGAACATCTCTGGAGGGACCTGAAAATAGCTGTGCATCGACGCTCCCCATCCAACCTGACAGAGCTTTAGAGGATCAGCAGAGAAGAATGGGGGAAATTACCCAAATACATGTGTGCCAAACTTGTAGCATCATACCCAAGAAGACTTGAGGCTGTAATCACTGCCAAAGGTGCCTCAACAAAATACTGAGCAAAGGGTCTGAATACTTATGTAAATGCGATATTTCAGTTATTTCTTTTTAATTACTTTGCAAACATTTCTAAACACCTGTTTTTGCTTTTTTTATTATGGGGTATTGTGTGTAGATTGATGATTAAAAAATGAATTTGATCCATTTTAGAATAATGCCCCTGTCCCACTTGAGGAACCTGAACGGAAACCTCTGGTCACCTTGCGCCCCACCCAAGGATTCCATGAGTTGCCAGAGGTTTTGGTCACTTGCCTGGAAAGCCTCGACCGAAGCGTGAGCTGCATCTACTGACCAAATCTCCAACAGGATCTTAGCTACCGACCGCACACACACACACACACACACACACATCGCGAAGGTGGGGGCCAGGGACAGCGGAGGAGCATTGTCTGCGCGATGATGAGGAAGGTAAACGGCTGCCATAGAGCACAGTAAATCCTTTAGAGATTTGGGACGGCAGATGGCACAATGGGCTAAGTGTTCGGCTGGCAACCGGAAGGTAGCCGGTTCGAATCCCGCTTGGAGTGCATACTGTCGTTGTGTCCTTGGGCAAGACACTTCACCCACCTTTGCCTGTGTGTGAATGTGTGTGAGTGATTGGTGGTGGTCGGAGGGGCCGTAGGCGCAGATTGGCAGCCACGCTTCCGTCAGTCTGCCCCAGGGCAGCTGTGGCTACAGAAGTAGCTTACCACCACCGACCGAGTGTGACTGAGGAGTGAATGAATAATGCGATGTAAAGCGCCTTGAGTATTAGAAAGGCGCTATATAAATCCCATCCATTATTATTATTATTATTTAGAGAGCATGGGAGGGAGAGAGAAGGGGAGAAAGAAGGGGGAAGAGAAGGGGGGGAGAAGGAGAGGAGACTTTTAAGAAGTTTAATAAAGTTAGCGGGCATTTTACCTTCCTGTGGATCTTCTAGATCCTGAAAACCAAAGATCCTACAGGATCTTTGCTGAAAACTCCAATGAGCCAATCAAAATGGCCAGTCAGCCTGTGATAAATGTCAATGCCAAGTGGCTAACTTAGCCCATACTTTTATATTAAAATTGAAAATTATGATGGATATTTTTTAAATGATCTCTGTAGTCGTCAATATCCAAATGGATCCCGACCCCAAATTAATAATATTGGGCATATCAGAACATTACCTAAAACTCACAATAAACCAAAGAAATTTCCTTGATTACAGTATAATAATTGGGAAAAAAATTAGTATTAAAATCTTGGAAAAACCCAACCCCCACAATCAAGATGTTGATTATGGAGATGTCGGAGACCTTACCTTTGGAAAAAATTAGATATGTCATAATTGACAAACCAGAATTATTCATTAGAATATGGTCTCCATTTATAGATTACTTGAAGGGGTAGATCGGCCCGGCGCGGAGGCCGGACTGAAGCCTGAACCCAGAACTAGATGAATAGTTCTGTTCTCTGACCTACGGACCTAACTCCCAAGTTGTATTATTGATAATTTATTCTATTTTTCTAATTTATTTCTTTCTTTTTTTTCTATCTATAAATATAAATAAATAATTAGAGGCAATGTTAATATGTAACCGATAAAGGAGGACCCCAGCTACTTTGGTAACTGGGTCCCTGGAAACCTGGATACTTAATATGTAACTGTTAAACAAAGTCTGTACTGGTTTGTAATTTAAAATTAAAATTAAAATGGCCGGTCAGCGAAGGAGATTGCCTTCGACTGCCTGTAAGTAAATAGCGACCCCACTCCACTGGCTTCGACCAAACGGCAACCTATTTTTAGTCTAGGCCGTTTAAAAAAAAAAAATTATCGCAGGAACATAGAAGCCTCGACTACGCGCAAACCACTTTCCACCATTAGGGAGAGTGACCAAAACCTCCAGGAACCTCACGGAAACCTTGGGTGGGGCGCAAGGTCTCCAGAGGTTTCCTAAGTGGGATGGGGGCATTAGGCTGTAACGTAACAGAATGTGGAAAAAGTGAAGGGGTCTGGATACTTTCTGAATGCACTGTAGATCTAAACTAAGCATTGGTGAGGCCCCACTTGGGAGTATTGTGTGCAGTTCTGGTTGCCTAGGCACAGTAAGGGTGTCATTAAGCTGAAAAGATTCATAAGGATATTAGCAGGACTGGCGTGCTTGAGTGAAGAAGAGATTGGACAAGTAACGGATTGTTTTTTTCACTGGAATGAGGAAGGCTAAGAGGTGACCTCATAAATGTATGTAAAACCACGAGAATAGTTAAGGTGAATTGGCAGTGTTTTTCCCCAGAGTAAAGGGCCTGTCCCACTTGGCTGTCATTTGCGCGCCATTTACGCAACCTGGTAGCGTGTGGATAGCACGGGACGGGGGCATGGAGTGGCGTGGAGAAGTGTGGAGTTGCGCGCGGTATCGTGCAACGCGCCAGGAATTCGTTCTGCACGACAAGACATGCTGCCGGTCCCACTGAGTTACTCCAGCATTTGACTTCATATGACATCACGCGCTCCAGACAGCTGTGCGGATGCATGATGACACGCGCGACACTCTAAAGACGTACAGGTTTGTAGGTTAATTGGCTTCGGTAAGAATTGTAAATTGTACCTAGTGTGTGTAGGATAGTGCTGGTGTAAAGGGTGATCACTGGTCAGCGCGTATTTGGTGGACCGCAGGTGAACACACCCTGGATCACCACACAGACCAGTCCTCCCCTCATCTAACCCCTTCCATACTTCACGCTGCCTTGGGGAAAACAGCCAAATAGTCACGCACACAAATGCTGGAGTAATTTGTGGAGTCACGCAGCAAATTTGGAGAACATTCATTCATCATCGTTGAAAACATCAGCGACGCAGTGGTGCTGGTTTCCGACGGGAACAGTGACGGACGCACCACACGTCTCTGTCCTCCAGTTCCTGCGGACTTCCCCCGCTGGAAGTCTGGGATTTTGGTGTGTGTGTGCTTTATCATCATTCCTTACAACGCTACGTACGACATTGATCGCAACTTCTACTGAAGTGTGGATGGCCATCGGCTCACTAGGAGCTCATCCGCCCTTTGGCAGGTCTTGTTTTTGGTCCTACTGGGGGTCCATAGCCCCCTCCTCACCTGGCAAGCCAGGTGGGGGAGACGGTTTAGTTGCCGACTATCCGACCATGGAGCAGGTGGCATGGGATTACATGGTACCCGTGGCAGGGGGGAACTCCCCCCGACCTGACCTGTAGTCGGGGGAGTTCATCGATAGGCAGTATCTCTGGAGTACAAGGATAGACGGTACCTATGGAATACATGGATAGGCAGTTTCTCTGGAGAATATTGACAGGCAGTATCTCTGTAGAACATGGATAGGCAGTACATCTCTGGAGAACATGGATAGGCAGTATCTCGGTAGAACATGAATAGGCAGTACATCTCTGGAGAACATGGATAGGCAGTACATCTCTGGAGAACATGGATAGGCAGTATCTCTGGAGAACATGGATAGGCAGTACATCTCTGGAGAACATGGATAGGCAGTACATCTCTGGAGAACATGGATAGGCAGTACATCTCTGGAGAACATGGATAGGCAGTATCTCTGGAGAACATGGATAGGTAGTATCTCTGGAGAATATTGACAGGCAGTATCTCTGGAGAATATTGACAGGCAGTATCTCTGGAGAACATGGATAGGCAGTACATCTCTGGAGAATATTGACAGGCAGTATCTCTGGAGAACATGGATAGGCAGTATCTCTGGAGAACGTGGACGAAGTCCCTTCTTCAGACGTAGATATAGTCAAGGACCACTCATGCCACTGTCATTCTCTCTTCTCCCCTCTCCCGTCTGGCAAAAAATACAAATGATTGAAAGTGTACACCCATCAGGTTCAGGAACAATTTCATCCCCACTGTTATCAGGCTAGTAGATAAACTGCTCATAAGTGAAGGATGTATTCCCGATCTTCCAGTCTACTGCACTTTTCTTTTTTGCAGATTCTCTGTATTCTCCACTCTGTTTCCTTTCACATTTTACACCACCAGTTGTGCGCAGGTATGGTGTGATTGTGCTCATGTCATAGAGTGATACAGTGTGGAAACAGGCCCTTCAGATCAACTTGCCCACACCGGCCAACATGCCCCATCTCACACTAGTCCCACCTACCTGCATTTGGTTCATATCCCTTTAAACCTGTCCTATCCATGTATCTGTCCAAATGTTTCTGAAAAGCTGCCTCAACTACCTCCTCAGGCACCTTGTTCTGTGAAAAACTTGCCCCTCAGGTTCTTATTAAATCTTTCCCCCTTCACCTTAAACCTATTGTATGGAATAATTTAACATGCAAAAATAAGTTTTTCATTGTTTCTCAGTGCATATGTCTATAATAATCCCACACTAATAATTGGCTTGAGGGAGAAAGAGAATTAATTATGTCTTTATTATTTAAGATGTATTCAATGTTTTAAATATATATGTGCACTTATTTTTAGTTTAGTTTAGAGATACAGTGTGAAACAGACCCTTCGGCCCACCAAGTCCACGCCGACCAACAATCCCCGCACATTAAAACTATCCGACACACTCTGGGGACAATTTACACTTATACCAAGCCAATTCACCTACAAGCCTGTACGTCTTTGGAGTGTGTGAGTAAACCGAAAATCTCGGAGAAAACCCACGCAGGTCACGGGAAGAACGTACAAACTCCGTACAGACGGCACCCGTAGTCAGGATCGAACCTGGGTCTCCGGCGCTGCAAGCGCTGTAAGGCAGCAACTCTACCGCTGCGCCACCATGCCGCCCGCTTGTAAATTATTTTATAAAATATTTTAGATTTTATTTTAGTCTTTACGTTTCTGGAGTTGCTACTGAACATCGTCAATTTCACTGGCAAATCAAGGGCCGAACCTGCGTCGGCAATCAAAGCCGTCATGCGAGTGCAGCAAACATTGCAATCCTGCCGCGACTACCTCCTCCGGCAGCTCTATAGGATCTCCCCTCATCCTCCTGCGCTCCTAGGAATAGAGTCCCAGCCTGCTCAACCTCTCCCTTCAGCTCACATCCTCAAGTCCTGGCAACATCCTCGTGAATCTTCTCTGCGCCCTTTCCAGCTTGACAACATCTTTCCTATAACATATAGCTAGAATGGAACACAATACTCTAAAGGCTACTTCACCAACATCTTATACAACTGCAACATGACCTCCCAACTTCTATACTCAATACTCTGGTTATTTCTCGCTACACATGAAAATACTAAACAAATGGCAACATCAGTTTCAGTTCAGTTTCATTTTAGTTTATTGT
Source organism: Amblyraja radiata (assembly GCF_010909765.2). NCBI lineage: Eukaryota > Metazoa > Chordata > Chondrichthyes > Rajiformes > Rajidae > Amblyraja > Amblyraja radiata. The sequence goes on from NC_045960.1 coordinate 7,907,219, forward strand.
CACGTGTACTGAGGTACAGTGAAAGGGTTTTGTTGTGTGCTATCCAGTCAGGGACAGACAATACATGATTACAATCGATCCATTTACAGTGTATAGATACATGATAAGGGAATAACGTTTAGTGCAAGGTAAAGCCAGCAAAGTCCGATCAAGGGCAGTCCGAGGGTCACCAATGAGGTAGATAGTAGTTCAGCACTGCTCTCTGGTTGTGGTAGGATGATTCAGTTGCCTGATAACAGCTGGGAAGAAACTGTCCCGGAATATGGAAGTGTGTGCATTTTCACACTTCTGTACTGCTTGCCCGATGGGAGAGGGGAGAAGAGGGAGTGGCCAGGGTGCGACTCGTCCATGATGATGCTGCTGGCCTTGCCGAGGCAGTGTGAGGTGTAGATGGAGTCAATGGGAGGGAGGTTGGTTTGTCTGATGGTCAGGGCTGCATCCACAATTTGCTGCAATTTCTTGTGGTCTTGGATGTAGCTGTTCCCAAACCGTGCTGTGATGCATCCCGATAAAATGCTTTCTACGGCGCATCTGTAGAAGTTGGTGAGAGTTGTTGGGCACATGCCGAACTTCCTAAGCCCTCTAAGGAAGTAGAGGCGTTGGCCAACTATTGTGGTTGAGTCGTAACATATCCACGAGGCTGTTAAACAAGACCATAAGATATTGGAGATGAATCAAACCATTCGGCCCATCGAGTCGATCGATCATAGCTGATATCTCTTTCCCTCTCAATACCATTTTCCAGCCTTCTCCCTGTTACCTTGTCGTGTAGGTAGGGCTTTATTCTTTGGAGCGCAGAAGGTTAAGGGGGGACTTGATAGAGGTTTTTAAAATGATGAGAGGGATAGACAGAGTTGATGTGGAAAAGCTTTTCCCACTGAGAGTAGGGAAGATTCAAACAAGGGGACATGACTTGAGAATTAAGGGACTGAAGTTTAGGGGTAACATGAGGGGGAACTTCTTTACTCAGAGAGTGGTAGCTGTGTGGATTGAGCTTCCAGTGAAGGTGGTGGAGGCAGGTTCGTTTTTATCATTTAAAAATAAATTGGATAGTTATATGGATGGGAAAGGAATGGAGGGTTATGGTCTGAGCGCAGGTATATGGGACTAGGGGAGATTATGTGTTCGGCACGGACTAGAGGGGTCGAGATGGCCTGTTTCCGTGCTGTAATTGTTATATGGTTATATGGTTACCTTCCTAATCAAGAACGTACCGATCTCTGCTTTAAATATACCCAATGACTTGCTCTCCACAGCCGCCTGTGGCAATGAATACTAGTTTAGCAATACAGCGCAGAAACAGGCCCTTCGTCCCAACGACTCCGCTCCGACCAGCAATCCCCGCAAATTAACACTATCCTACACACACTAGGGACAATTTGCACAAACACTAAGCCAATTAGCCTACAAATCTGTACGTCTTTGGAGTGTGGGAGGAAACTGAGGATCCTGGAGAAAACCCACGCAGGTCACGGGGAGAACGTACAAACTCTGTACAGGCAGCACCCGTAGTCAGGATAGAACCCGGGTCTCTGGCGCAGTGAGGCAGCAACTCTACTGTTGCGCCACTGAGCCGCAGATTCACCACCCTCTTGTTGAATACATTTTCAGGCCCTTCAGCCCAACTTGCCCACACCAGCCAACATGTCACAGCTACACTAGTCCCACCTGCCCGCATTTGGCCAATATCCCTCCAAACTTGTCCTATCCATGTATCTGTCTAGCTGTTTCTTCAGTGAACCTACTCATCAGTCCTTGTACAATCTCATCCAACTGGTTCATATAAACCATCAACATCAAAAGGCCCCGTCTGATCACGCCATGGTGGTCCATTGTACCATACGGTGGTGAGGGGGGTCCTCAGTGGTTGTCTCTGTAACTGTTTCTTGCAGTTAGTTTAGTTTAGAGATGCAGCACGGAAACAGTCCCTTCGGCCCACCGAGTACGCACCGACCAGCGATCCCCGCACATTAACACTATCCAACACACATTAGGGACAATTAACACACATACACCAACTTACCCGCTCACTTCCTGGCCCTTGCAGTGTACTGCACGTCTTTGGAGTGTGGGAGGAAACCGGAGCAACCGGAGCACCCGGAGGAAACCCACGCAGGTCACAGGGTGAATGAATGAAAAAATGAATGAATAAATAAGTTTATTGACCAAGTATTCACATACAAGGAATTTGCCTTGGTGCTCCGCCCGCAAGTGATAACATGACATACAGTGACATTTAGGAATGACACATGAAACATTAAACATTAATAATAAAACATTATTGATTAAACATGTGTATTAAATAAAATACCAGAGCAAAAGGAGGCTACAGACTTTTGGTTATTGAGTAGAGCTACTGCTCGTGGAAAAAAAGCTGTTTTTATGTCTGGCTGTGGCAGCTTTGACAGTCCAGAGTCGCCTTCCAGAGGGAAGTGATTCAAAGAGTTTGTGGCCAGGGTGAGAGGGGTCAGAGATGATCTTACCCGCTCGCTTCCTGGCCCTTGCAGTGTACAGTTCATCAATGGAGGGAAGGTTGCTGCCAACAACATTCTCAGCTGAGCCAAACCAGAGCATGATGGAGAAGGTGAGGACAGACTCTACGATGGCCATATAGAATTAGTGTGCTATCCAGGTTGGAACCCTTCTTCAGACTGCAAGATGCAGCGGAGGAGGAAGGTTGGGGGGGTGGCGCAAATTGAGCTGGCCAAGTTGAGTTGCCTGTTACGTTTAGTTGTTCTGTGTCTCACTTTAGGACTTTGCCAGTCTGATGTCTCCTTTCACTCTCTTTTCCCTTGGCGAAAGATGATCAATTATCTGAGTCATTCCTATTAACGCAGGGTGCTGGAGTGCCTGATGGATTACTGGTTTAGAAATGACTGGGTACTTGTTGTGCGTGATTGATGGTCAGTGCTAAATCCTCTTCATTCCCGGTAATGGCAACTCTTGCACGTTGGAAATCATTTAGACTCCTGTCACTTCTCACCAGCATTTCTTAATTCCTGCGCGGAAATCCATCTGTCACCGCACCTCTCTTCTTTGCAATTAGCCCAAATCCCTCCCAACGCCATCAATCTCCTTTCTGCTAATGGGCCAGGCCTGCGAATTTTGTAATGACACGTCTGTAATACACAATATCATTTAAAAGGTATATGGCTCAACTCTAAGCCATACACCGCAAGCGTGAATCTCCGCCCAGCCCAGCATGTGGACCTCGGGAGCCGCGGCCTCGGGTAGGAAGTGGCCAATTCGGAGGTCCAAGCCGCTGAGAATGTTCTCCCGTTCCGACATCGGAGTTCCATCGTGCTGGGGAGAGGGCCTGAGCATCGAGGAGTCCATAACGGCGACAGCGGGAAGCTCGGGAGGCCCCGACCACGGGTGAACAACAGAACAACAGAGGAGGAGGACTGAACTTTGGTGCCTTCCCTCACAGTGGGAAACATTGATTCCGCTGTGTGGAGATGTTTATGTTAAAGACTATCGTGTGCTGCGCTCTTTTTTATACGTATGGCTGTATGGTGACCACACATTTCACAATACCAATTGGTGCATGTGACAATAAATGTCTCTTGTCTTGACTAACTTATTCACTACTTTATTTTGCAACATGAGCGGCCACGGTGGCACAGCGGTAGAGTTGCTGCCTTACAACGCTTGCAGCACCGGAGACCCGGGTTCCATCCGGTGCGGTCTGTACAGAGTTTGGCATTTGTACTCACCAGCAAGAATGCAGTCTTGATCTCCCATCTACCTCACTGGAGACTTTCAAACTATCTTTAATTGAACTTTTTTGGACTTCAATGTTATCTTGTTGCACTAATTGTTGTACTCTTTTCCCCCTTATCTGTACATTGTAGACGCCTTGATTGTAATTATGTGCAGTCTTTTCTTTGACAGGATAGCATGCAAATGAAAGCTTTTCACTGTACCTCGGTACTCGTGACAATAATAAATAAAACTAAAGCAGACTTAACATTATTTAACAAAGAGGAGTTGAGTACAGGAGCAAAGAGGTCCTTCTGCAATTGTACAGGGCCCTAGTGAGACCACACCAGGAGTATTGAGTGCAGTTTTGGTACCCTAATTTGAGGAAGGACATTCTTGCTATTGAGGGAGTGCAGCGTAGGTTTACAAGGTTAATTCCCGGGATGACAGGACTGACATATGGTGAGAGAATGGAGCGGCTGAGCTTGTACACTCTGGAGTTTAGACGGATGAGAGGGGAACATATTGAAACTTATAAGATTGTTAAGGGCTTGGATACGCTAGAGGCAGGAAACATGTTCCCGATGTTGGGGGAGTCCAGAACCAGGGGCCACAGTTTAAGAATAAGGAGTAAGCCACTTAGAACGGAGATGAGGAAACACTTTTCACACAGAGAGTGGTGAGTCTGTGGAATTCTCTGCCTCAGAAGGCGGTGGAGGCAGGTTCTCTGGATGCTTTCAAGAGAGAGGTAGATAGGGCTCTTAAAAATAGCGGAGTCAGGGGATATGGGGAGAAGGCAGGAACGAGGTACTGATTGGGGATGATCAGCCATGATCACATTGAATGGTGGTGCTGGCTCGAAGGGCCGAATGGCCTACCCCTGCACCTATTGTCTATTGTCTATGAACACAACACATGCCAGAAATGTGAGCAAACGCAGAAAGTGCCTGAAATACTCAGACTGCGTCCACGGAGGGAGAAACAGAGTTAACCTTTCAGGGTTTCACATTCGACCAGTTATAGTTATCATTCGTTCAATTCTTGTCACTACAGATGCTGCATGACCTGCTGAGCATTTCCTGTATTTACTTTAAAATAACTCCTTACGAGCCTTCACCAGAAACATAGATAAATGAATTTGAGAGGTAACCTTTTCACACAAAGGGTGGTGGGTGTATGGAACTAGCTGCCAGAAGAAGTAATTGAGTCAGGGACTATCCCAACACTTATGGTACATTTAGTTAGGGTACATGGATAGGACAGGTTTGGAGGGATATGGACCAAGCTCAGGTAGGTGGGACTAGTGTAGCTTGGACATTGTTGGCCGACGTGGTCAAGTTGGGCCGAAGGGCCTGTTTCCACACTGTATCACTCTATGACTGTAAAAGCTTCCCAGTGGCAGCCTGCCATTCCTCCGCACAGCTTCAAACTCGCAGTTTAGTTTCCACAAGTGAAGAACATTTTCTTCACAGTTTTTCAGTATTCAGAGCCTGATTTGAAACAGTATTGTGGACGTATATTGTGGGCCTGTCCCACTTGGGCAATTTTTTCAGCGACTGCCGGCGACTGTCACAGTCATAGCCGTTCGCCGAAATAGCGGCGACTGGACCCCCACCCCCCACGACAATGTCTACAAACTACCATCTAGTCGACGTCAAGCTACGGCAAGCTACCGACAACCGGCGACCCATTAGGACGTCCACCTGCGACCACACCTACGACAACCTACGACCACACAGGTGACCACCTACGACAATCAAAGTCAACCTAAGTTCATTCGCGATGAGCTACGACAAGCAACGGCCCTGTCGGCGACACCTGTCGCCGGTTGACGTAGGTAGTCGCCAATGGAATTCACTGAAATCAGCACCTTAGCGACAACCAATGTCACCTGGCGACAACCTGTGTCATCCTGGCGACAACCTACGTCAGCACCTACGTCAGGAGAAGACAAGCTACGTCAAGCCCACAGTCGCCGAAAGGTTTTGAACATTCCAAAATCCAGTGCCGACCTGAAGAATGCTACGACACTTTAGGCGACTTAAGGAGACGACTCACGACCATACAGACGTCACCCCGGCGACCATGTGGCGACAGCCTCGTCGCTGAAAAAATCGCCTGTCGGACAGGGGCTTAAGTCTCTGAACAGGCAAAAGCCACTGCGACTCAGAGAAGAATGAGTAAAAATCAGTAAATCACAGACCACTCTGTCTCTCTCTCTCGCTATCTTTCTCTACCTCTCCTCCCTCTCCATCTCTCTACCTCTCCCTCCCTTTCCTTCCCTCCTCCTCCCTCTCCCCTTCTGCCCCTCCCCTCTCACCCCCCCCGCCTTTTTCTTTTTCCCCTTCACTCTCACGTTACCGACGTTCTGGCAGGCTTGCTCGGGCAACATGTGTGGGTTTAAACTAAATGGTGGGGGGGAGGGATTGATACATTGAGAATATAAAGATAGAGTTGAAGGGGAAGTGGCTACAGGAAAAGTTACAAAAGACTCTCAAATTAATGGGAATAAAAGTTCTAGAAGGGATAAGAGAGTAAGGTCAGGGTCAATTGTGAGCAGTGCGAGAGGGGAGGTGAATACCGAGGTCAAAGTGGATGTAGTGTACCTGGACATTCAGAAAGCGTTTGCTAAGGTCCCACATAGGAGATTAGTGGGCAAAATTAGGGCACATGGTATTGGGGGTAGAGTGCTGACATGGATAGAGAAGTGGTTGGCAGACAGGAAACAAAGAGTAGGGATTAACGGGTCCCTTTCAGAATGGCAGGCAGTGACTAGTGGGGTATCGCAAGGCTCGGTGCTGGGACCGCAGCTATTTACAATATACATCAATGATTTGGATGAAGGGATTCAAAGTAAGATTAGCAAATTTGCAGATGACACAAAGCTGGGTGGCAGTGTGAACTGTGAGGAGGATGCTATGAGAATGCAGGGTGACTTGGACAGGTTGAGTGAGTGGGCAGATGCATGGCAGACTGAGTATTGTGTGCAGTTTTGGTCCCCTAATTTCTTGCAATTGAGGGAGTACAGCATAGCTTTACTCCCAGGATGGCGTGACTGCCATATGCTGAGAGAATGGAGCGGCTGGGCATGTACGCTCTGGAGTTTAGAAGGATGAGAGGATATCTTATTGAAACATATAAGATTATTAAGGTTTGGACAGGCTAGAGGCAAGAAACATGTTCCCGATGTTGGGGGAGTCCAGAACCAGGGGCCACAGTTTAAGAATAAGGGGTAAACCATTTAGAACGGAGATGAGGAAACACTTTTTCTCACAGAGAGTGGTGAGTCTGTGCAATTCTCTGCCTCAGAGGGTGGTGGAGGCCGGTTCTCTGGATACTTTCAAGAGAGAGCTAGATAAGGCTCTTGAAGGTAGCGGTCAGGAGATATGTGAGAAGGCAGGAACGGGGAACTGATTGGGGATGATCAGCCATGATCACATTGAATGGTGGTGCTGAATGTGCTGAATGGCCTACTCCTGCACCTATTGTCTATTGTCTCCCTCCTCTCTCCCCCTCCCTTTCCTCCCTCTCTCTCCACTCCAGCTGTATCCTTCCTTCCCTCTCTCCTTCCATTTTCCTGTCCTCCCTTCTGCCTCTCTGTCACTTCCTCCCCCTCTCCCTCCCTCCCTCTCCCCATCTTAAAACTCCAGATAGCACCCATGGTCAGGATCGAACCCTGGTCTCTGGCACTGCAAGGCTGCAGCTCCACCTGTTTCTCGTACCCTGGCTGAGGATCAGTACCAGTATCTGCTAGAAGGGCGGAAGGATGGCGCTGCGGATTACAGCGCCAGAGACCCGGGTTCAGTCCTGACTACGGATGCTGTCTATACGGAGTTTACACGTTCTCCCTGTGACCTGTGTGGGTTTTCTCCGGGTGCTCCGGTTCCCTCCCGCACTCCAAAGACGTGCGGGTTTGTAGGTTAATTGCCTTTAGTGCGGAGTGTACAGATGATCGCTGGTCGGTGTGGACTCGGTGGGCCGGAGGGCTTGTGTCCACACTGTACCTCTAAACTAAACTAAACTAAGCTAAACTGAATTAATTAGAGATAGGCACAAAGTGCTGGAGTAGCTCAGCGGGTCAGGAAGCATCTCTGGAGAAAAGGGATGGGTGTTGCTTCAGGTTGGGACCCTTCTGTTGGGTGAATCAATCATACTCACTGATCCGGTACAACAGTGTTTATTGAATAACACATATAACACAGTACAGCATGTTGCTTCTACTGTATAGCACCACTGCCTGATGCACGTCAGGTTGCGATAATATGAATGGTGTGGTAGTAGGCGGAGCTTATACAATAAAGCATTACATTGGTTAGTAAATAAAGTAACCAATCTACATTTTCCTTGTAAGAATAAAAGTGAAACACATCTATATAATTAAAAGTCTCATCTTGACCACTTCCTGCCTGCGCTGTATATTGATTTTAGAAAAAAACGCTACACTATATAGCTATGATTTTTGGCCATCTTATTCACAGTCCTCCTCAGCCGAGGTAGCCCCAAGGATTTTTCCGGTCGATGAAAAATAAAAAAGTCCTGAGTGGTTAAAAAATCTTCAGATCAACTGATTGGTCCTCTCGCCTGTCAATCACCACAATGAAGGTAACGCCCCTTCCAGGGGGGGCAGGAATATAAAACCCCGGATGCCTGGACGTGAGTTAGTCACTGTGCAAGATTGTGAGGGAGAGACCACAACTGTGATTCTAAGCTGTGAATCAACTGAACTGTGAGTCTGCAATGCACTTGCAATAAATGATTTGTTAGCCCTTAATGACAATGAAATGCGTTGTTTGGCCTGCCCTGCCTGTGCTTGAAACTGTAATGCAAAATTGGAAATGAAATGACAATGCCATGAGTTGTTTGGCCTGCCCTGCCCTGCCCGTGCTTGAAACTGCAATGCAAAATTGGAATTGAAATGACAATGCCATGAGTTGTTTGGCCTCCCTGCCCATGCTTGAAACTGCAATGAAAAATTGAAAATGAAATGACAATGCCATGAGTTGCTTGGCCTGTCCTGCCCGTTCATGAAACTGCAATGCAATATTGAAAATGAAATGACAATGCAATTAGTTGTTTGGCCTGCCCTGTGCTTGAAATGGATTCTTGACTTGGCTTGAAATGGATTGACCTGACTTGACATGAAACGGATCGACTTGACTTGACTTGTCTTGAAATGGATTGACTTGACTTGAAATAGATTGAAATGGATTGTTGGCCCTGCATTCACTATGCTTGACTTGACTTGACCCACAACACCCATGCTAGCGCTCCAGAAAGCCCTCTCCCCCCCCCCCCCCCTCCCACTGGCCAACAATATTGGAATTGGTACAGAGGTGGAAAATATTGCATTGGGGGACCAGCCCTCCCGTGTGAAGCTGGGACCCAATGGGTCTAGTCTAGAATAAGGTGATATATATGAATAAACACATCACTAGGTGCTGGCTGATTAATACGGTAACCAAAATGCTAATAGCACATAAGAGATGTTCAGATGGTTCAAACAAAATCCCCGTATCTAAGGGGCAGCCTATAAACCCGTCCCGCGCGTATATGGTACAGACCGCATATCCTCCCTTCACCGGCGGAATTGCCGGGGACCCATGCCGTGGGAGCACTGGTGACAAACTCGGCGAGACATGCCTTCTTTACACCTTCTTCAGACTGTTGAGTTCAAAAACTAAACTAGGTTCCCACATCTCCTCTCCCACACTGCCCCACTCCCACTCCTCTCTTCCAGCTTTCTAAATCACCCACACTTACCTGAAGGGACATAGAAATACTGGGCATTGAGATATATGCCAGAAAGAAGGTCCTATCTGATGGAGATCAAGCAGACATTAACGGCACGGTGGCGCAGCGGTAGAGTTGCTGCCTCACAGCGCCAGAGACCCTGGTTCGATCCCGACGGCTGTCTGTGTGGAGTTTGTACATTCTCCCCATGACCTGTGTAGGTTTTCATCAAGATCTCCGCTTTCCTCTCACACTCCAAAGGCGTGCAGGTTGTGTCTTAATTGGCTTGGTACAAGTGTAAATTGTCCCTAGTGTGTGTGTAGGATAGTGTTCATGTGCGGGGATCGCTGGTCGGCACGGACCCGGTGGGCCGAAGAGCCTGTTTCCGCGCTGTATCTCCAAACTAAACTAAACTAAAGTTTACAACATTTAAAGGATATTTGGACAGGTACATAGATAGGACCGTTTAGAGGGATATGGGCTAGGTGCGGGCAGGTGGGACTAGTGTAGGTGGGCAATGTTGGTCTACGTGGGCAAGTTGGGCCGATGGGCCTGTTTCCGTGCTCTGTGTGTACTCTATGACACAGGCCAAAACCCTACAGGCATCCTTCATCATGATAAAGTGCCTCACTTATCATAGTTACTTCCAGGTCATTCTATTTTGAGCGTTTACTACTGTTAATTGCATTATTTGTGTGCGCTCTGCATGCTGCGAGCTGATGTTGGCATGAATGCTCGGACTAATGCGTGTCGGACTTCTTTGAGCATTTTCTTCGAGGCAGCTTTTCAATTACTTAGATTAGTTTAGTTCCGTTTAGTTTAAAGGTACAGTGCAGAAACAGGCTCTTCGGCCCACTGAGTCCATGCCGACCACACACTAACACTATCCTACACACACAAGGAACAATTTTACTTTTATTTCTACACCAAGACTATTTGCCTAGAAACCTGTACGTCTTTGGAGTGTGGGAGGAAACCAGAGATCCCGGAGAAAACCCACGCAGGGCACAGGGAGAACGTACAAACTCCGTACAGACAGCACCTGTAGTCAAGATGGAACCCATGTCTCTAGCGCTGTGAGGCAGCAACTCTACCGCTGTGCCACCGTGCTGCCCCTCGCTCTCTTTATACATTCAAGAGAAGCAGAAATAAACATGAGTTAATCTTTAATTATGGGCTAAGCATGCAGTCTAATGATGATGAATCTTCCCCGTATTTCCAGACGCTGACCATTATTTTGGTGTATCTGCCTCCTCCACCGGCTTGCAACTAAAACAGATTATCTACTCATTATTATCTTGCCGTTTGTAAATTACTTTGCTGTCTAACAAAATGCTGTTTGTTAAGGCTCTTGCCACAAATTCTATCTGTCTTGTCCCACTTTCCCACTGGCTCAACGCCATGTAAGTTTTAGAGTAGAATGGAACAGGTAGATTTTCTGCCTATCAAATCTGCTGATGCACAAGTATTTCTCATCTCACCCTCCCCCTCCCCACTGCGACCCCACTCCCCTTCCACACACGTTCCTTCCTCTGGCTTCACAATTCACAATTCTTCAATACTTTGTTGTTGGGGGTCATGGTGGCGCAGCGGTAGAGTTGCTGCCTTACATCGCTTGCCGCGCTGGAGACCCGGGTTCGATCCCGACTACCGGTGCTGTCTGTGCGGAGTTTGTATGTTCTCCCGTGACCACTTCGGTTTTCTCCGACATCTTCGGTTTCCTCCCACACTCCAAAGACGTGCAGGTTTGTAGGTTAGTTGGCTTGGTAAATGTAAAAATTGTCCCTAGTGGGTGTAGGGTGGTGTTAATGTGCTAGTCGGCGCGGACCCAGTCGGCCGATGGGCCTGTTTCTACGCTGTATCTCTAAACTAAACTAAACCAAATCTGAAGAAGGGTTTCGACCCGAAACGTTGCCTATTTCCTTTGCTCCATAGATGCTGCCTCACCCGCTGAGTTGCTCCAGCATTTTTGTCTAAACTAAACTAAACTGTGTAAGAAGGAACTGTATATGCTATTTTACACTGAAGACAGACACAAAATGCTGGAGTAACTCAGCGGGTCAGGCAGCATCTCTGAGGAAAGGAATGGGTGACGTTTTGGGTTGAGACCCTTCTTCAGATGGTCTGATGAAAGTGTCAGGATCTGAAACATCACCTATTCCTTTTCTCCAGAGATGCTGCCTGATCCGCTGAGTTACTCCTGTTTTGAGGAGTGTCTATCCTCAATCCTATTGTCTCTTTAGACTAGAGATTCAGCGCAGAAACAGGCCCTATGGCCCACCAAGTCCGCACCGACCAGCGATCACCCTGTGTACTTGATGCTTCATTCCTACATACAAGGGACAACATACAATTTGTTTTTACCAAAGCCAATTTACCTATAAACCTGTACATGTCTGGAGTGTGGGAGGAAACTGGAGCATCCTGAGAAAACCCACGCGGTCATGGGGAGAACGCACAAACTCCGTACTGATAGCACTCGTAGTCAGGATCGAACACGTGTCTCTGGCGCTGCGCTACTGTGCCAACCTGTATCATTGTGTCTTACTGTGTCATCTTTGACTTTTGTCCAACCATCTGCCTATCGACCCCTGCCCCTAACCTGTGTTCACCCATTACATTAGCATTTGTCACCACCCAAAACGTCACCTATCCATTTTCTCCAGAGATGCTGCCTGACTCCAGCATTTACATATATCTCTGGTCTAAAGCAGCAGTTACTCCAGCACTCTGTGTCTATCTCTGGTCTAAAACAGCATCTGCAGTTCTTTGTTTCTGCGTCAAGAGAACAGGGCTGTCTCATCCAAGAGTCAAGAGTGTTTTATTGTCCTATGTCCTGGAGTGGAACAATGACATTCATGCTTGTAGCAGCACAACAGAAGTATCGTTGAATTGAAACAGGCCCTTCAGCCCACCAAGCCCACACTGACCAGCGACCACCCGTTCAGATTAGTTCTATCCTACACACTAGGGACAGTTTGATTACATGGCACGCTATGTTCTGCCCCTCCTGTCTTCCAGCTTTCTTCCCCACCGACCCCTACCCCTGCAATAAGACTGAAGAAAGATCCCGACCCGAAACGTTACCTCCGCATGCTCCCCAGAGATCCGCTGGATAAATCCAGCACTTTGTGCCATTTTGCTTCATAAACCAGCGTCTGAAGAAGAGTTTCGGCCCGAAACGTTACCTATTTCCTTCGCTCCATAGATGCTGCTGCACCCGCTGAGTTTCTCCAGCATTTTTTGTGTACCATCTGTTAATAGACTACTTGTTATGCTATTAGATCATAGAACATCTTCTTGGTGGGGGGGGGGGGTGGATTTTTGGTTGCGACCCAAAAGGTTGCCTGTCCACTTCGAACACCCATCTGAATTCATCACCATTTCCCACTCCTCAGCCCGCTTACCTAGCTGTCATTTAGTTGAGAGCTACAGTGCAAAAACAGGCCCTTCGGCCCACCGAGTCTGCGCTGACCCCCGCACACTAAAACTATCCGGTACACACTTGGGACAACTTACAACCTTACTGAAGCCAATTGATCTACAAACCCGCAGGTCTTAGGAGTGCGGGAGGAAACCAGAGCACCCGGAAATAAACCCACGCGGTCACAGGGAGAACGTGCATTCAGCACCCGTAGTCGGGATGGAACCCGGGTCTCTGGCGTTGCGAGACTGCAACTCTACCGCTGCGCAGCCTTAAATCCTGATAACTGTCTTCAATACCGTCAGTACGACTTATTTCAATGGTTCGTTATTGTCACGTATGCACTGCACAGTGAAATTCTTGCACCCATCGCCATATTTTAGTGCCATTTACAAAAGATAAAGCAAAAAGTCCAAAGTATTGTAGTGGGTCCCGATCCAGGTAAGCCCAGGTAGGCCTCAGCCTCCTGCGTCGTCCGGCAACCGACGTCCCTCTCCTCACCCGCCTGGCCACCTTTGTCCCGAGTGCACCTCCTACTGCCGACCTTGAAGGCTCTGGAGGCAATACCCCGGTCCCTCTCCTACCGGATAGGGTTTCCAACTTCCTGACTCCCAAATAAGGGACAAAAGGTCAAAATACGGGACAAATTCCCGACGGCAATCCGTTGACCGACTCGGCCGTGGCTGGGTGAATGATAAGTTGTCCCGGGTGCTGGACTGTACACAAAGCCCAGCCGGCGGGCCAGCTGAGGAGTTTTGGCCCAGGCCGCGCGATGTCGCGCGCAAAGTCCGGCGCCCCATCCAACTCATGAACCGATGATCGGCCATGAGAAGGAGGGGTGGTGGTGTCGGCGGTAAGCGAAGGTAAGCTGCCGACCGACGGGGCCACGGGCGAGGCGCTGCTGCTGCTGCTGCTGCTGCTGCACTCCATGGGCTGCACTACGTCGGGACGGGTGAGGCGGGGCCGGACACGGCGCTCCGACCCGATAGTCCCCTTGAACCGAGTAGTAGCGGTCAAATACGGGACAAGGGCGGTCCCGTACGGGACAAACCAATTTAGCCCAATATACGGGATGTCCCGGCTAATACGGGACAGTTGGCAACCCTACGTCCATTGTCGGACGTTAGTTTTCAGTGTCACTTAGAGTCTTCCAGCGTGGAACCAGGCCCTTCGGACCAACTTGCCGACATGTCCCAGCTACACAATTCCCACCTGCCTGCGATGGTCCACATCCCTCCAAACATGTCCTGTCCATGTACCTGTCTAAATGTGTTTTAAATGTTGCAATAGTACCTGCCTCAACTACCTCCGCTGCCTGACACATTGAGTTACTCCGGGTTTTTGTATCTATCTCCCAACTTGGCTACTCAATGCTCTGACTGATGAAGACTAAATTACCAAAAACAGTGTCATCTGCAAGCGAACTAAGCTCGGTCTACAGTACAAGGGCTGTAAAAGGGTTAAACAATCATCTCAACACCCTTGACTTTCCTGCGAATTGTTTTTTTGCGAAGAATTTCGACAGTGTTGGACAGCGATCCCAACAGCTTGGCCTAACGATCTGGAGGTGATCGAAATCCCACTGGAGATAGTAAAGCAATTTAAATCCAGTTAATTAAATAAATCAGAGCTGGTAAACAACCAAAAAGCCATCTGGCACATCAATGCCCTTCCAGGAAAATATTTACCTTGCTTGAGGTTTCATTTCAGAGTCAAAGACATGAGTATAAATATGAACATAGACCCAAAATGCTGGAGTAACTCAGCGAGACAGGCAGCTTTACTTCAGCTTCTTCTTCAGACCCTTCTTTGTCTCGACCTGAAACGTCACCCATTCCTTCTCTCCAGAGATGCTGCCTGCCCCGTATTTTGTGTCTATCTTTGATGTAAACCAGCATCTGCGGTTCCTTCCTGCACATATAAACATATGGATCTGGCACACGACAACTTCCTGAAGAAGGGTCTCGATCCAAAACGTCATCTCTCCATGTACTCCACAGATGCTGCCTGACCCGCTGAGTTACTCCAGCACTCTGTGAAACGTCACTTATCCATGTACTCCATAGATGCTGCCTGACCCGCTGAGTTACTCCAGCACTCTGTGAAACGTCACCTATCCATGTTCTCCACAGATGCTGCCTGACCCGCTGAGTTACTCCAGCACTCTGTGAAACGGCATCTATCCATGTACTCCATAGATGCTGCCTGACGCGCTGAGTTACTCCAGCACCTTGTGTCTTTTTTTTGTGTCATTGCCTCCGACTTCTTCCCATAGAGTGACGATCAGAACTGCACGCAAGACCACCAGGGGGTGCCGCACGATAGGCAGCCTCGCTAACAGTCTGTTTTTTCGCCTTTTTTTTGTTATTTAAGTGTATTTTAAAGTTTGTGTAAATATTCTCTGGTATGTTTTATGTGGGGGGGTGGAGGAGGGGGTCGGGATAAACTTATTTTCAGTCTCTTACCTTGCCGGAGATGCGATTGTTTTCCGGGTCGTATCTCCGGTCGCTCTGTGGCCTAACATCATGGAGCTGGAGGCCTTGCTCGAGACTGACTTTGTGCCCCATCGCAGGGGAATGGACTTAACATCAGAGTCGGTCCCTTGCTTGCCTGCGGACTTTAACATATAGGAGCTCGCAGTCTCGGGGGAGGCCGTCGGGAGGCTCCAACGACGCAGAAGGTTCGAGCATCCCCGACCCGGGGTCCGATCGCCCAGCGCGGGGTGGCTGAGATCCCCCCGATGCAGGAGCTTGCTCGCCCCGATGCGGAGGGCCTAAACGCCATCGGCTACGGGAGTAAGATCGTCCCGTCAATGGAGGCTCGAGGCACAAAGAAGGGAAGAAATAGAACTTTTTTTGGCCTTCCATCACAGTGAGGAATGTGGAGGGGTCACTGTGGTGGATGTTCATGTCAAAATGTATTTTGTGTTCCGTTGCTTTTTATGGTATAACTGACTTAGTAAATGAAATTCCTCATATGTCGCAAAACATACTTGGCTAATAAAGTATTATTGTATTGTATTGTATTGTCTTGCATGATATTATATTGTGAATGTGACCAAAGCGACATTTTATAAAGGTTCAAAATTAGATATCGATCTCTGTCTTGAACATACTGAAGGGTCCCGACCCAAAGTTTCACCTCTGCATGTTCTCCAGAGATGCTGCCTGACCCGCTCAGTTACTCCGGCACTTTGCGTCTTTTGCTTTGTAAACCAGCATCTGCATTTCCTTGTTTCTGGTGCAAAGGCAATATTGAAGTACGATAACGTTATAACCAAACGAGGGTGAGTTTAGAACAAGAGTACGTGGCAGCACCTCCAGCCATGGGGAGTGAAAGATGTGATCAGATCATGAATCGGATAGCAGTGGGGAAAAAGCTGTTCTTAACTCATGACACCCGAGCTTTGACTCGGATAATTGATCACAAGGTCATAAGGTCATAAGTGATTGGAGTAGAATTAGGCCATTCGGCCCATCAAGTTTACTCCACCATTCAATCATGGCTGATCTATCTCCCCCTCCTAACCCCATTCTCCTGCAGTCTCCCCATAACCCCAGAAGCAGGGGCCACAGTTTAAGAATAAGGGGTAACGCATTTAGAACGGAGATGAGGAAACACTTTTTCTCACAGAGAGTGGTGAGTGTGGAATTCTCTACCTCAGAGGGCGGTGGAGGCCGGTTCTCTGGATGCTTTCAAGAGAGAGCTAGATAGGGCTCTTAACGATAGTGGAGTCAGGGGATATGGGGAGAAGGCAGGAACGGGGTACTGATTGGG
This sequence comes from Amblyraja radiata, assembly GCF_010909765.2. Classification (NCBI taxonomy): domain Eukaryota; kingdom Metazoa; phylum Chordata; class Chondrichthyes; order Rajiformes; family Rajidae; genus Amblyraja; species Amblyraja radiata. Next base: position 7,923,852 of record NC_045960.1, read on the forward strand.
GATGATCAGCCATTGAATGTCGGTACTGGGTCGATGCTGGGCCTACTCCTGCACCTATTGTCTGTTTTTTATAACCCGCACTAATCAAGAATCTATCTATCTCTGCCTTAAAAATATCCACTGACTTTGGCCTCCACAGGCTTCCGTGGCAAAGAATTCCACAGATTCACCACCCTCTGCCTAAATAAATTTATCTTCAACTCCTTCCTAAAAGAATGTCCTTTAGTTCTGAGGCTGTGCCCTCTAGTCCTAGACTCTCCCACTAGTGGAAACTCCATGCGGCAAGCGCGACCTAAGCAGGGCCGATCCCACTTCGATTGCCGGAGCCATATGGAGTTGTGCGGGGCTGGTCCCAACATCGCGCGGGGCTCCAAAAAACTGACCGTGTTCAAAAGTTCCGCGCGGCAATGGCCTGCCGGCCCGTAGCCGCCTCGACGCCGTACGCACCGCCTTGACGGGCATATGCAGAGTCTTGACGCCGTACGCAGCGTCTTGACGCCGTACGTCACGCGCGAACTTCCCGCGGACTTCGCTCGAACTTCACGTCACTCACTCGACCTCCGCGCGGCCCCCGCTTCCGGTTTGGTCGCGCTTGCCGCATGCAGGCCGCATGTGCGTGGGACAGGCCCTTTACATCCCTGTTTTTGGAATCTTCTTCTTCTTAAGCCCTTTGCTCCTCTAGGGAGCAGAGGCCATTGACAAATGTCCTCCACCTCACGGTTGTTGGCAGTTCTTTTGAGATTTCAACCAGTTGAGCCCACTCTCAGACATTTCCGTCTGCCCACCTCTTCTCCAGCTGTTCCTGGGGCGACCTTTTTTCCTTTTTCCTTGGGGGGGTTCCATTTCAGGGCTTGCCAGGTGATGTTTGTGGCAGGTTTCCTGAGGGTGTGTCCAATCCAACTTCATTTTCTCCTTCGTATTTGTAAGTCAATGGGCTCCTGCCTTGTTCTTTTCCACAGGTCCACATTGCTTACCCTGTCTCTCCACCAGATGTGGAGTATTCTCCTAAGGCAGGTGTTAATGAATGTTTGCAGCCTGCTTGTAGTTAGTTTTGTGGTTTTCCATGTCTCTGATCCATATAGCATCACCTGTTTCACATTTGAGTTAAAGATGCATATTTTGGTGTTGATTGAGATGTGTTTTGAGCTCCAGCATGTTAAGCACCACCCTAGCCGTATTGATTCTACTTTTTATGTCTGTCTCTGCCCCTCCGGTGATGTCCACAACACTGCCTTGGTATGTGAATGTTTCTACCTCATCTACAGCACTGCTGTGCATAAGGATAGACAACAGACAATAGACAATAGGTGCAGGAGTAGGCCATTCGGCCCTTTGAGCCAGCACCGCCATACAATGTGATCATGGCTGATCATCCCCAATCAGTACACCGTTCCTGCCTTCTCTCCATATCCCCTGACTCCGCTATTTTTTAAGAGCCCTATCTAGTTCTCTCTTGAAAGCATCCAGAGAACCGGCCTCCACCGGCCTCTGTGGCAGAGAATTCCACAGACACAACTTTCTGTGAGAAAAAGTTTCTTTCCTCATCTCCGTTCTAACTGGCTTACTCCTTATTCTTAATCTGTGGCCCCTGGTTCTGGACTCCCCCAACATTGGGAACATGTTTCCTGCCTCTAGCGTGTCCAAACCCTTAACAATCTTATATGTTTCAATGAGAGACCCTCTCCTCCTTCTAAGCTCCAGAGTGTACAAGCCCAGCTGCTCAATTCTCTCAGCATATGACAGTCCCGCCATCCCGAGAATTAACCTGGTAAACCTACGCTGCACTCCCTCAATAGCAAGAATGTCCTTCCTCAAATTAGGGGACCAAAACTGCACACAGTACTCCAGGTGTGGATAGGGTTGCTGGTTTCGGAGTGGATCATCATCAGCTGTGTCTTTGGGTTTAAGACCAAGTTTTGTTGCAGCTTGTGAGAGTCTGTCCGTCTTCTCCTGCATTTGTATCTGTGCGTGTGTGTGTGAAAGGAGAGATATGTCGTCTGCAAAGTCAAGATCATCTAGCTGCTCCCACATTGTCCACTCAATTCCATTTATTCTCCCATCAATTGTTTCCATCATGATCCAGTCAATTGCCAGGAAGAACAGGAATGGTGACAGTCGACATCCCTGCCTGACGCCCGTCCTGACACTAAAACTCTGAGAGAGCTGGCCTGCATGCATAACCTTCCATGAGGTTCCATCATACGAGTTCTCGATTAAGTGTATTCTAGCCCTCTTGAAATAACTGCTAGCATTGCATTTGCCTTCTTTATTACTGATTCGACATGCAGATTAACTTTTTGGGAGTTTTTGGGAATCCTGCACCAGCACTCTCAAGCCCCTTTGCAACTCCGATTTCTGGAATCTCCCCCCATGCAGAGAAGATTATTGGCTGCAACCTTCCCTCCATTGATGAACTGTACACTGCAAGGGGCCAGGAAGCGAGCGGGCAAGATCATCTCTGACCCCTCTCACCCTGGCCACAAACTCTTTGAATCACTTCCCTCTGGAAGGCCACTCCGGACTGTCAAAGCTGCCACAGCCAGACATAAAAACAGTTTTTATCCACGAGTAGTTGCTCTACTCAACAGCCAAAACTCTGTAGCCTCCCTTTGATCTGGTATTTTGTTGGTTCACATGCTTGATTAATGGTGTTTTATCATTAATGTTTTATTATTATTAATGTTTAGTGTTTTCTGAGCCATTCGTAACTGTCACTGTATGTCATGTTGTTACTTGTGGGTGGAGCACCAAGGCAAATTCCTTGTATGTGAATACTTGGGACGACAGATGGCACAATGGGCTAAGTGTTCGGCTGGCGACCTGGAAGGTGGCCGGTTCGAATCCCGCTTGGAGTGCATACTGTCGTTGTGTCCTTGGGCAAGACACTTCACCCACCTTTGCCTGTGTGTGAATGTGTGTGAATGTGTGTGAGTGATTGGTGGTGGTCGGAGGGGCCGTAGGCGCAGATTGGCAGCCACGCTTCCGTCAGTCTGCCCCAGGGCAGCTGTGGCTACAGAAGTAGCTTACCACCACCGAGTGTGACTGAGGAGTGAATGAATAATGCGATGTAAAGCGCCTTGAGTATTAGAAAGGCGCTATATAAATCCCATCCATTATTATTATATTACTTGGCCAATAAACTTACTTACTTAAACTTACTTACTTACTAAAATGCATGACTACATACTTTGCTGAATTATATTCAATCTGTCATTTCTCTACCCACTTTCCCAACCTGTCCAAGTCATTCGGCAGAGTCCCTGCTTTCTCTACATTACCTGCCCCTCCACCTAGTTTTGTATCATCCGCAAACTTTCATCCACCGGGTGGCGCCCGTAATGGCCGCCTCGCCAACAGTCTCTCGTCCCTTCTCTGTTTTTATTATTTTAAGTATGTCTTAAAAGTGTGTTTTAATGTTTCTTGATATGTTTTATGTGGGGGGGGGATCGGGGGAAACTTTTTTTCAGTCACTTACCTCGATGGAGATGCAATTTTTCCCCATATCGCATCTCCATTCCCCCTACAGACTACAACGTGGAGTGGCGCGGTCTTTCCTGGAGACCGGCCCAGAGCTTCAAGCCGTGGGCGCGAAGCGGACTTACCATCTTGAAGCCTGGGCGATCCTTTGCCGAGGATTGCCAGCGAAAGGCCTCTGACCACGGGGCCTGTGCACTTTAACTCCGTGAAACTGCGGTCTCTGTTAAGAAGACGCCGACTCGGGAATTTTATATGTTTCTATAAGATCTCCTCTCATCCTTCTAAATTCCAGTGAATACAAGTTGTCATATGGCACATAAAAATGCCCTTCAGTCCAACTTGCCCATGTTGACCAAAATGTACAGGGTCACATTAAATGGGCAATTAGAGGAGGGCACCAGTAAATGCATAATTGTAATGGGTATAGAAGTGAAAACGCACACCACCAGATTCAGCATCAGTTTCTTCCCAGCTGTTATCAGGCAACTGAATCATCCTACCACAACCAGAGAGCAGTACTATCTACCTCATTGGTGACCCTCGGACTATCCTTGATCGAACTTTGCTGGCTTTACCTTGTACTAAACGTTATTCCCTTATCAAATATCTAAATGGCTGGATTGTAATCATGCCTTTCCGCTGACTGGATAGCATGCAACAAAAGCTTTCCACTGTACCTTGGTACACTTGTAATAATAATAAACTAATTAGAGGTGGGCACCAGTAAATGGGGAATTACAGTAGGGCACCACTAAATGGGCAATGGTAGGAAACCGGAGATTCCTGAAGAAAACCCACGCAGGGAGAACATACAAACTCTGTACATACAGCACCCATAGTCAGGATCGAACCCGGGTCTCTGGCGCTGTGAGGCAGCAACTCTACCGCTGCGCCACTGTAAGCAGATACAATTGACATTTGGACAGATATATGGATAGGAAGGGTTTGGAGAGCTAAAGGCCAAATGCAGGCAGCGGGACCAGCCCAGAATGCCAGTACGGGCAAGTTGGGCTGAAGAACAATAGGTAGCAAGGTGAAAAGTAAAAGTGGCAGGCAGACAAATCCAGGGCAAAAATCAAAAAGGGCCACTTTTCAACATAATTGTATAAGGGGTAAGAGTGTTGTAAAAACAAGCCTGAAGGCTTTGTGTCTCAATGCAAGGAGCATTCGAAATAAGGTGGGTGAGTTGAATGTGCAGATAGCTATTAATGACTATGATATAGTTGGGATCACGGAGACATGGCTCCAGGGTGACCAAGGCTGGGAGCTGAACATCCAGGGATATTCAATATTCAGGAGGGATAGACAGAAAGGGAAAGGAGGTGGGGTAGCGTTGCTGGTTAGAGAGCAGATTAACGCAATAGAAAGGAAGGACATTAGCTTGGAGGATGTGGAATCGATATGGTAGAGCTGCGAAACACTAAGGGGCAGAAAATGCTAGTGGGAGTTGTGTACAGGCCACCTAACAGTAGTAGTGGAGTTGGGGATGGCATCAAACAGGAAATTAGAAATGCGTGCAACAAAGGTAAAACAGTTATAATGGGTGACTTCAATCTACATATAGATTGGGTGAATCAAATTGGCAAATGTGCTGAGGAAGAGGATTTCTTGGAATGTATGCGGGATAGTTTTCTAAACCAACATGTAGAGGAACCAAAGGTACACAAAATTGCTGGAGGAACTCAGCGGGTGCAGCAGCATCTATGGAGCGAAGGAAATAGGCGACGTTTCGGGCCGAAACCCTTCTTCAGACCTTCTTCTGTAGAGGAACCAACAAGAGAGCAGGCTATTCTAGATTGGGTATTGAGTAATGAGGAAGGGTTAGTTAGCAGTCTTGTTGTGGGTGGCCACTTAGGCAAGAGTGACCATAATATGGTTGAGTTCTTCATTAGGATGGAGAATGACATTGTTAATTCAGAAACAAGGGTCCTGAACTTAAAGAAAGGTAACTTTGAGGGTATGAGACGTGAATTGGCCAAGATGGACTGGCAATTGATTCTTAATGGGTTGACGGTGGATATGCAATGGAAGGCATTTAAAGACTGCAGGGATGAACTACAACAATTGTTCATCCCAGTTTGGCAAAAAAATAAATCAGGGAAGGTAGTGCATCCGTGGATAACAAGGGAAATAAGGGATAGTATCAAAACAAAAGATGAAGCGTACAACTTAGCCAGAAAAAGCAGCCTACCAGAGGACTAGGAGAAATTCAGAGTCCAGCAGAGGAGGACAAAGGGCTTAATTAGGAAAGGGAAAATAGATTATGAAAGAAAACTGGCAGGGAACATAAAAACTGACTGCAAAAGCTTTTATAGATATGTGAAGTGAAAAAGATTAGTTAAAACAAATGTAGGTCCCTTGCAGTCAGAAACAGGTGAATTGATCATGGGGAACAAGGACATGGCAGACCAATTGAATAACTATTTTGGTTCTGTCTTCACTAAGGAAGACATAAATAATCTGCCGGAAATAGCAGGGGACTGGGGATCAAGTGAGATGGAGGAACTGAGTGAAATCCAGGTTAGCCAGGAAGTGGTGTTAGGTAAATTGAATGGATTAAAGGCCGATAAATCCCCAGGGCCAGATAGGCTGCATCCCAGAAATAGTGGATGCAGTGATAATTTTTCAAAACTCTTTAGATTCTGGAGTAGTTCCTGAGGATTGGAGGGTAGCTAATGTAACCCCACTTTTTAAAAAGGGAGGGAGAGAGAAAAAGGGGAATTACAGACCAGGTAGTCTAACGTCGGTAGTGGGGAAACTGCTAGAATCAGTTATTAAAGATGGAATAGCAGCACATTTGGAAAGTGGTGAAATCATTGGACAAAGTCAGCATGGATTTATGAAAGGTAAATCATGTCTGACGAATCTTATAGAATTTTTCGAGGATGTAACTAGTAGAGTGGATAAGGGAGAACCAGTGGATGTGTTATATCTGGACTTTCAGAAGGCTTTCGACAAGGTCCCACATAAGAGATTAGTATACAAACTTAAAGCACACGGTATTGGGGGTTCAGTATTGATGTGGATAGAGAACTGGCTGGCAGACAGGAAGCAAAGAGTAGGAGTAAACGGGTCCTTTTCACAATGGCAGGCAGTGACTAGTGGGGTACCGCAAGGCTCAGTGCTGGGACCCCAGCTATTTACGATATATATTAATGATTTGGACGAGGGAATTGAATGCAACATCTCCAAGTTTGCGGATGACACGAAGCTGGGGGGCAGTGTTAGCTGTGTGGAGGATGCTAGGAGGCTGCAAGGTGACTTGGATAGGCTGGGTGAGTGGGCAAATGCATGGCAGATGCAGTATAATGTGGATAAATGTGAGGTTATCCACTTTGGTGGCAAAAACAGGAAAGTAGACTATTATCTGAATGGTGGCCGATTAGGAAAGGGGGAGATGCAACAAGACCTGGGTGTCATGGTACACCAGTCATTAAAAGTAGGCATGCAGGTGCAGCATGCAGTGAAGAAGGCGAATGGCATGTTAGCATTCATAGCAAAAGGATTTGAGTATAGGAGCAGGGAAGTTCTACTGCAGTTGTACAGGGCTTGGTGAGACCACACCTGGAGTATTGCGTACAGTTTTGGTCTCCTAATCTGAGGAAAGACATTCTTGCCATAGAGGGAGTACAGAGAAGGTTCACCAAACTGATTCCTGCGATGTCAGGACTTTCATTTGAAGAAAGACTGGATAGACTCGGTTTGTACTCGCTAGAATTTAGAAGATTGAGGGGGGATCTTATAGAAACTTACAAAATTCTTAAGGGGTTGGACAGGCTAGATGCAGGAAGATTGTTCCCGATGTTTGGGAAGTCCAGAACACAGTTTAAGGATAAGGGGGAAATCTTTTAGGACCGAGATGAGGAAAACATTTTTCACACAGAGAGTGGTGAATCTCTGGAATTCTCTGCCACAGAAGGTAGTTGAGGCCAGTTCATTGGCTATATTTAAGAGGGAGTTAGATGTGGCCCTTGTGGCTAAAGGGATCAGGGGGTATGGAGAGAAGGCAGGTACAGGATACTGAGTTGGATGATCAGGCATGATCATATTGAATGGCCGAATGGCCTACTCCTGCACCTGTTTTCTATGTTTCTATGTTTCCATGCTGTGTATCGCCATGACTCTGACTCTGTGCAGCTTGAAGAAGAATAAATGTTTGATCTGGTTTCGCCGTCACTAAACTATAAAGCAACGAGTTGAAACGGCAGGGCTGAACAAAGGGCTTTTCCTGCCGATGACGCTCTTATTTACTTTCAGCAGAAGCAGCCTTGACCCTGCGTGAAAGCTGAGGGTTGTACAGTGTGAAGACAAAAGACATCTCTGACGACCTTCAGTTCAACAATCCATCTAACTTGCAGGCTTCACTTCCCTCCCAAGATCACCAGCAACCTACAAGGGAATTGTATTAACCATTTGTAGTCGGAAAGATTTCTTGAGCAGGTCGGCACCTTTTAAGGGGATCCCACGGTTGAGCAGCGGTAGAGTTGCTGCCTCACAGCGCATGAGACCTGGGTTAGATCCTGACTACAGGTGCTGTCTGTATGGAGACTGTGTGTTATCTATGCGACCATGTGGGTTTTCTCTGGCTGCTCAGGTTTCCTTCCACAGTCAAAAGATGAACAGATTTGTAGGTTAATTGGCCTCTATATTTTTCAATGTTCTATAGACTCGGGATCTGTTCCTGTGGATTGGAGGGTAGCTAATGTTATCCCACAGTTTAAGAAAGGCGGGAGAGAAAGAGGGAATTATAGACCAGTTAGCCTGACATCGATGGTGGGGAAGATGCTGGGGTCAATTATAAAAGATGAAATAGCCGCACATGGATAGCAGTAACAGGATCGGTCTGAGTCAGCATGGATTTATGAAGGAGAAATCATGGTTGACTAATCTTCTGGAATTTTTTGAAGATGTAACTAGGAAAATGGACAAGGGAGAGCCAGTGGATGTAGTGTACCTGGACTTTCAGAAAGCATTTAATAAGGAGATTAGTGGGCAAAATTAGGGCACATGGTATTGGGGGTAGAGTGCTGACATGGATAGAAAATTGGTTGGCAGACAGGAAACAGAGAGTAGGGATTAACGGGTACCTTTCAGAAAGGCAGGCAGTGACTAGTGGGGTACCGCAAGGCTCGGTGCTGGGCTATTTACAATATACATCAATGATTTGGATGAAGGGATTCAACGTAACATTAGCAAATTTGCAGATGACACAAAGTTGGGTGGCAGTGTGAACTGTGAGCAGTATGCTATGAGAATGCAGGGTGATTTGGACAGGTTGGGGGAGTGGGCAGATGCATGGCAGATGCAGTTTAAAGTGGATAAATGTGAGGTTATCCACTTTGGCAGCAAAAACAGGAAGGCAGATTACTATCTAAATGGTGTCAAGTTGGGAAAAGGGGAAGTACAGAGGGATCTGTGGGTCCTTGTTCATCAGTCTATGAAAGTAAGCATGCAGGTACAGCAGGCAGTGAAGAAAGTGAATGGCATGTTGGCCTTTATAACAAGAGGAATCGAGTACAGGAGCAAAGAGGTCCTCCTGCAGTTGTATAGAGCGCCAGTGAGACCACACCTGGAGTATTGTGTGCAGTTTTGGTCCCCTAATTTGAGGAAGGACATTCTTGCTATTGTGGGAGTGCAGCATAGGTTTACAAGGTTAATTCCCGGGATGGCAAGACTGTCATATGCTGAGAGAATAAAGCAGCTGGGCTTGTACACTCTGGAGTTTAGAAGGATGAGAGGAGATCTTATTGAAACATATAAGATTGTTAAGGGTTTGGACACACGCTGGGGGCAGGAAACATGTTACCGATGTTGGGGGAGTCCAGAGCCAGGGGACACAGTTTAAGAATAAGGAGTAAGCCATTTAGAACGGAGACGAGGTAACACTTTTTCTCACAGAGAGTTGTGAGTGTGTGGAATTCTCTGCCTCAGAGGGCAGGTTCTCTGGATGCTTTCAAGAGAGAGCTGGATAGGGCTCTTAAAGATAGGGTGATATGGGGAGAAGGCAGGAACGGGGTACTGATTGGGGATGATCAGCCATGATCACATTGAATGGTGGTGCTGGCTCGAAGGGTCGAATGGCCTCCTCCAGCACCTATTGTCTATTGTCTATTGTCTATATTGTAAAATTGTCCCTTGTGTGTGTAGGAAAGTCCTAGTGTACGGGATGATTGCTGTGTGGCGCGGACTTGGTGGGCGAAGTACCTGTTTCCATGCTGTATCTAAAACCACCAAACGACCATTAGACATTACAACAGAATTTGGCCATTCAGCCTATCAAGTATGCTCCGCCATTCAATCATGATCGATCTATTTTTCTCCTTCTCCACCCTTACCCCTGTAACCTTTGATACCCTTATTAACCAAGAAACTGTCAATCTCTGCAATCAAAATATCCGATGACTTGGCCTCCACAGCTGTCTGTGGCAATGAATTCCACAAATTCACCACCCTCTGCCTTAAGAAATTTCCCCTCGTCTCCATTCTAAAGTTATGTCCTTTTATTCTGAGGCTGCGCCCTCTGGTCCGAGACTCTCCACGAGTGGAAACATTCTCTCCACATCCACTCTCTCCTGGCCTTTCATTATCCACAATGATGTTGCTGAATTGTCCCATCTTCAATTCGAGACCTTGAACCCCGGTCACCCAATCCCTGTAGATACAATGCGCCACAGCGACACATCGGTAGAGTTGCTGCCTTATCGGCCCGTCCCACTTGGGCAATTTTTTGGGCAACTACAGGTGCATGATGCGAAACATGATTCACTGACAGTGGCGATAATTTTTGTAGTCGTAGGTTGTCAAGGATGCTGTCATAGGTTGTCGTAGGTGCTGTCGTAGGTTGTCGCCAGGTGTTGTTAATCCTGTCCAAATTGGAGAGGCTAGGACTCTAAATTGGGGTAAAAGCTTCAAGGCTGCGGGGGGATTTGGTCATTTTGGAATTGCTCTCTGCAGCAAAGATCATAGAGGAGCAAGATAGACCACTCCTCGAAAAACGCGTAGTATCACGTGTGTGATTGTCGACGCCATTTTATTGAGCATTTTTTTGGGCTTCCCCCACACTGTCATGGCGTCTTCATGTAAATCTTCATCTCACTGCTCCGCTATCAATAGTTATAATCGTAAATCTAAACGACCAGACCTGTCATTCTTTAGGTTCCCCGATAAAAAAGAAAGGTAAGAAAATATTATTATTATTTTTTGTCGATATTCTGTCGTGAAAATGTTATTTTCTGTTCTCCCATCAATGGCCATTGGGAAACTAGGTTTGTCGGTACATTAGAAAGTTAGTAGACTTATTTTTAATAGATCTTTACTTACCACTATAATAAAGACAATTTTAACACTTCTGTACGTTTTTGGTTTTGTTCTTGTAAGGGATTGGTCTCCAAAATATGGCCCGCGGGACACATTAGGCCCAGTGACCAGGAGATTTTTCGAGCTCAGATTCAAGTCCGAGAACGCGGCGGCTGTTACCCGTTACATTCCTCGAATTGTCGAGACATCACAAGCAAAGATCACAAGCCCGCCGTGAAGAAGGGTGCAATCAAATATTATACAACTCTGCTCTATCATCTTTGGGTGCAATGGTGGCCGGGGGGTTCGGCGGTGGCGGCCGCAATCAAAGGTACGAGAGGAGCTCTGCTCTATAATCTTTGGTCGGAATGGGACGGCTGCACGTTATAATGTGCTATCGTTCCATTCTCCCTCTCCCCCTTCTCCCTCTCCCCTTTCTCCCTCTCCCCCCTTCTCCCTCTCCCCCCTTCTCCCCTTCTCCCTCTCCCCCCTTCTCCCTCTCCCCCCCTTTTCCCCTTCTCCCCTCTCCCCCTGCTCCCTCTCACCCCCTTCTCCCTCTCCCCCCGTTTCCCCTTCTCCCTCTCCCTTTTCCCCTTCTCCCTCTCCCCCCTTCTCCCTCTCCCCCCTTCTCCCTCTCCCCCCTTTTCCCCTTCTCCCTCTCCCCCCTTCTCCCTCTCCCCCTTTCTCCCTCTCTTCTCTCGATCTCTCTCTCCCTCTCTTCTCTCGATCTCTCTCTCTCTCCCTCTCTTCTCTCGATCTCCCTCCCTTCCCTCTCTCCCTCCCTTCCCTCTCTCCCTCCCTTACCTCTTCATGAGAGTTGGCAGCTCTGCTATGCCTTGGGTCCAAAAGAGGATAGAAAGAAAATACTTAATGGTCTTTGTAAGAAGATTTTAATAAGCTCTTCTACATTTAAGGTAAATTGACATATTAGAGGCAAAAAGCATCTTCAATATACAGGTCTCTCAACACAACTGAAAACAATTGCATTTAAGTGATATATCATCCATTGTTCAGGCATGTAGTTATGATCATCTTTTTTCTTATTAGTTAATCCTAAATGATATCTCCTGTAATTTCAGATGTCAACAGTGGGTCCAGAATACTCGTCGACAAGATCTCCTGCACCGAACTGCAGAGTATTTGTCAAATAACTGCCGTCTTATGTACATTGTGTGAAATTGTGATTTGTTAACTACACAAACTAATGCAAATGGCGATATATTTATTATTGTATCTACGTTGGACATTTTGCTCTTTGGTGTCAGAACTCGGGGTGGGAGATTGCAACCTTCACGTGGTCCGCCCTGTTTCGACAAATGCAATCAACCCGGTGTGCACAGTCAAATAAGATCAAATAGAACAAGTTGTCCTACAACTTTAGGCTGTGCACGCCATACGCAAGAAGAAGAAGCAGAAGTGTCAGAACGCAGTCTGAAGAAGGCTTCCGACCTGCAACGTCACCTATTCCTTTTCTCCAGAGATGCTGCCTGACCCACTGAGTTACTCCAGCATTTTGTGTCTATCTCTGTTTAGATTGGACTCGTGGGTGGAGATTGCGGCTGGTCTGGTGATCTAGAACGAGGGCCAAAGTCTCAGAATATGGTCATGATATTTAGTAATGAGACAAGGAGCAGTTTCTTCTCTCAAGGGCTGGGAATCTTGGAATTCTTTATCGCGTGAGATGGTGGAAGTCGAGTCCTTGAAAGGAGAGATATTTTTTTCAAATACGAAAAGGATGAAGGATAATGGAGAGAATGTGGGACTAAGGTGTTGAGGTGCAGGATCAACAATTATCTTACTGATGGTGGTGTGAACTTAGATGGCTTATCCTTGCTTCTATTTCTTACAGAGATACAGCGCGGAAACAGGCCCTTTGGCCCACCGCGTCCGCATTGACCAGCGATCCCCGCACACTAACACCATCCTACACACACTAGGGACAATTTACACTTATACCAAGCCTACAAACCTGTATGTCTTTGGAGTGTGGGAAGAAACCGAAGATCTCGGAGAACACCCATTCAGTCACGGAGAGAACCTACGAACTCCGTACAGACAGCACCCACTGTAAGGCAGCAACTTTACCGCAGCACCACCATGCCGCCCTTAATCCACTAGGGCACTAGGTTACAATAAACTTCCTACATATTCCAGGAATGCATCTCATAAAAATGGGAGAGGTTTAAATGCATTGTAAAATCTGCTCTCAGTTTCCTAGATCGGTATTGCTCTAATGGCCTCTTTGTATCATTTTCTTTGATTTAAACCATCCATTGTTCTGCATTTAGATTTTATTTTTCCCCCTGTGGATCACAAGGCACTGTTTGTTTCAGGAGTGACTCTAATCTCCAGCGTAATTTGACAAGACAGCCAAGAGGGCAAACACAGGCAGTTCAGATCTGCTGCCTGTATCGCATGAGAGAACAAGAATGAGACCAACTTGTTTTTTGCAGATCATCAACCCCTGACTGATGTTATCAATGCCGATGGTGACTCAAGGAGACTCAACCAGGTGGTGGTTTACAAAGGTCCATGCCCATTGTTCCTCATGGCATTCCACCAGCCTCAACAGCCTCAACCCTTCAGCTCAACTTGCCCACGCTGGCCAACATGTCCCATCTACACTAGTCCCACATGCCTGCATTTGGCCCATACCCCTCTAAACCTGTCCTAACCATCAAATAACCTAACAGAACTGTCATATGAGGAAAGATTTAAAAGACTAGGCTTGTATTCACTGGAGTTTAGAACGATGAGGGGGCATCTTATCATATTGTTTACAGTGTACTATGTTTACAGATTCTGATGTGCTGCTGAAAGTAAGAATTTAATTGTTCTATCTGGGACAAGCTAGATGCAGGAAATTGTTCTACATTACAATAAAACACTATTGTTAGATGCAAGGGGATCTTATAGAAACATATAAATGAATAAAAGGACTGAACAAGCTAGATACAGGAAAAATGTTCCCAATGTTGGGCGAGTCCAGAACCAGGGGCCACAGTCTTAGAACAAAGGGGAGGCCATTTAAGACTGAGGTGAGAGAAAAACTTTTTCACCCAGAGAGTTGTGAATTTGTGGAATTCCCTGCCACAGAGAGCAGTGGAGGCCAAATCACTGGGTGGATTTAAGAGAGCGTTAGATAGATCTTTAGGGGCTAGTGGAATCAAGGGATATGGGGAGAAGGCAGGCACGGGTTATCGATTGGGGCTGATCAGCCATGATCACAATGAATGGCGGTGCTGGCTCGAAGGGCCAAATGGCCTCCTCCTGCACCTATTTTCTATGTTTCTAGAACACTCATCCAGCAATCCTCGAGCCCACCAGCTCATCCCGTAGTCAATTCATCAACTTTTCCATAAGAACTTCCATCAGTTCTTCCAAAAGAATGACAATCATACAATCTCGATTACCCTCAGCCCATCAAGCAGCCCCTTAATTCACCCAGAAGTCTGAACTATTGAATGCTCACTGCATCTCTTTCCATGTCGGCAAGTTAATATCCAGCTGCATGAACCATGTGAAAAGGGAATAAATAGATGCATGTGGTGCAGTGATTTGTGCAGCACTATAGGCCTGGAGACCAAGAGGAGTTCACCATTGAACGGAGTTTGAACGGGGGGCTTGAGGCCCCCGACCGAGGAAGAACAAAAGGAAGGGACTTGAACTTTATTTCGCCTTCCATCACAGTGAGGAATGTGTAGGAGTCACTGTGGTGAATGTCCGTATTAAAATGTGTTTTTGAGTGCTGTTGCTTTTAATTGTATGACTGACCTGGCCAATGAAATTCCTCGTATGTTGCAAAACATGGCAAATAAAATCTGATTATGATTCTGAAAAGCCTTTCCCTTCCATACTCTTTCCTCTCTGATCTTTTTGCAGTTGACTGCCTTTCTGTACTTGTTGCAAGAGATTGTCGCGGCATCCAGCATCCTCGGAGAATGTAGAATTAAAGGCAGGCAATGCCAGTTTTAAAGATGGTTATTTGCCTCAAGATTGGATTATTGTATCTCCAGAACCTCCCCAGAGGCTCTGGGAGACACAAGGTTCAAGAGGGAACACAAAAAGCCTAATTAGGAAGAATATTAAGAGTAAGATTTTCAATTAAAATACTGTAATTGATGGAACCTTGCCTTTAAATTGGTTGTTGGATGAAACCCTGATGGTTCTCACATTGTCTCTTTAAATTTACTCTCCTTTTCACACTTGCATTAAAACACACAGCCACCGCCATTCACAGTGATACTGCCCGGCAGTCTCATAATTACAGTCAACACAGCCACCTTGACAGCCACACAAAATGATGTAAATAAAAATTGTTTTCCTTGTTTAAGAAGTTCAATTTAGAATTATTCGAAATTGTGGGGGTTGGTACAAAATACTGCTGACCCACAAATGTGTTGCTATGAGACATTCACATTTAAAAAATCCATGTCTCAAAAAAAGCAAGAAGGTGCCCATGTTATTTGACCAACTTATCAGATGAATTTAAATATGTAGGTATGTATGCATTAGTTTTGCTCCTAATTCCCTTTTCCAAATCATTAATATATATGGTAAACAGTTGCGGCCCCAACACCAAGCCTTGCGGCAAAAAAATCCAGAAGATTAGTCAAACATGATTTCCCTTTCATAAATCCATGTTGACTTGGACTAATTCTTTTACTGCTATCCAAATGCCCCATTATTACATCTTTAATAATTGACTCCAGCATCTTTCACACCACCAAAGTCGGGCTAACTGGTCTGTAATTCCCCGTTTTCTCTCACGCTCCTTTCTTGAAAAGTGGGATAGGATTAGCTATCCTCCAATCCACAGGAACTGATCGTAAATCTATTGATCGTTGGAAAATGATCATGTGTATAAATATATATGTATGTGTATATATGCATGTATGTGTATATATGCATGTATATGTGTGTATATATGTATGTATATATATGTTTATATATGTGTGTATGTATGCATATAAATGTATCCATATGTATGTGTGCATTTGTATGTGTATACGTGTGTATGTATGTATGTGTGTATATATATGTATGTGTATAAATATATATTTATATGCATATATTTATTATTACCATGTAATTATATATATAATTGCCTTTATGGTTTATGCACATCATCTTACGACAAATGAATTAATAGTGATTATTTAAATCAAAGTTGCTTCTGATCCATGAGAATAAGCTTTATTATCTCTAACTTGCCTCTCACACACAGACACATTCATATAAATATATAAAATAATTTTGTGCAGTGTGTGTTAAAGGGAAACTGCACAATACAATGCAAGGGAAACTACGCAAGGAGGGGGCTGTTCCCGCTACAAGATACTCGAGGATCTTTGCTTTGGATCAAAGATTATAGAGGAGCTCTATAATCTTTGCTTTGGATCACAGCGGGTGGCATACCGGGTGACACCAGTCGCATGTCGCTTAAAGAAATGGCGGCCGTGACGTTCCGTCACATACTACACGTCAGTCCATTGGATTTTGGAGGAGTGGTCTATCTTGCTCCTCTATGATCTTTGCTCTGCAGAGCTGGGGCAAGCTGCGGACTGATGCCAGTGTGTCTAGAGCTTAGATGCAATTTGTAAGAAAAGAATAAAAACATCTGGTGACCCTGTTAATTAGGTGCAAAATGCATAGAATGGATTGGAGGGCTGCAAACCAGACATACACCTTGTAAATAATTGTAAATAATGTTACAGTGTTCTACTTTGCCGAGTGTTGATTGGATGAGGTATTGAACCTTGTCTGGGTTTCCTGCAGATTAGGGTAAATGTTTCTAAGTTCGCTTCCTGAAGAAGCCCGGGTTTGAATACAATGTTTATGCCTCTGTATTATTGGGTTAGGAAAATGTCTGTTATGTGTGGGGTTAATTGATATCTGTAATTGGATTATTACGAGACCACCCACATGTGGTTCAGCCCCTCGAGGTCCCGGGACCTATAAAAGTCCGCTACCACGAGGTTCAACGTTGATCTTTTGGGAGAGCGCTTCGGACTGCGTGACCTTCTGGAGTGTCTCTGTCTGAGCGAGGCCTAGAGGGCTTGATCAGGCAGATACGAAGATCGAACCCGCGGTGGGATAGGTACAGTAGTTGAAACGTAGTTGTGTTTTGTTAAAATAAAGACTAGTTGATCAAGTGCTTGATTCAGTGTTTTTACTAAAACTAGACTGGGGGGGAAGCTTAGAACGAGCTATTTACAGTGTCATAGGTGAAATCCATTAAAACTAGTCCCTGGCACTCGCCTAAAGAGTCGCCTAAGTGGGACAGGCCCGTTACAGCGCCAGAGACAAGGGTTTGATCCTGACTACGGGTACTGTCTGCACATTTTTCCTGTGACCACGTGGGTTTTCTCCGTGTGCTCCAGTTTTCTACCACACTCCAAAGACATGAAGGTTTGTGGGTTAATTAGCTTCTGTAAATTGTCATTAGTGCGTAGAATAGTGTTAGTTTGCAGAGATCGCTGGTCAGTTTGGACTCGGTGGGCCAAAGGGCCTGCTTCCACGCTGTGTCTCTAAACTAAACCATAACTAAACTAAACTAAACCCCACTTAGGCTATTCTTGAGGCCATTACAGGTGACTAGGCTGTCACCACATGGTCGTCGGGGTGTCGCCTGTAAAGTCGTGAGTAGTCTCCTCAGTCGCCCAAAGAGTTGTAGCATCTTTCTGCTCGCTGCTGGATTTTCAACATGTCGAAACATTTTTGGCGACAGTGGCGACCTTGGGTTTGACGCCAATGAGCGTAGCTTGACGTAGAAGCCGTCATAGGTTGTCGCCGGGTTAATGTAGGTTGTCCCCAGGATGTCGTAGGTTGTCGCCGATGCTGACATCGGTGAATTCCATAGCGTAGTCGCCGGCAGTTGCAGAAAAAATCGCCTAAGTGAGACAGGCCTATTAGTTTGCAGGGATCGCTGGTCAGTATGTACTCGGTGGGCCGAAGGGCCTGTTTCCGCGCTGTATATCTAAACTAAACCATAACTAAACTAAACGTAGGAACTGCAGACCCTGGTTTACAAAAAAAAACACAACTTGCTTTAACTCAACGGGTTAAGCAGCACCTCTGGTGAACATGAAGATCCTATTTTCAGCATTTTGTGTCCTTTTCAACCACTGTCTGCGTGCCCAACCATTGGAAGTAAAAGGTCCCCTGCATTACTTTGTACAAGGGAGTCAGCCTACCTTGTAACATCCTGTACTGAACCTGAATTCCACCAGCTTGACTGTGTGGTCATTAAATAATCTAATCTAATCTAATCACGATGAAGATTCTCCCATCAAAGTTTTGGGCGGTTTTGAGCAGCGGTAGAGTTGCTGCCTCACAGCGCCAGAGACCCGGGTTCGATCTCGACTACGGGTGCTGTCTATACGGAGTTTGTATGTTATCTATGTGACCGTGTGGGTTTTCTCCGGGTGCTCGGGTTTCATCCCACACACCAAAGATGTAGAGATTTGTAGGTTAATTGGCTTCTGTAAATTGTAAATTCCTCGTATGTTACAAAACATACTTGGCTAATAAAGTAACTATGAATATGAGTAAGATTGTCCGTAGTGTGCGTAGGGTAGTGTTAGTGTACGGGATGATCGCTGGTTGGCACAGACTCGATGGGCCATAGGTCCTGTTTCCATGCTGTATCTCAAATCAAAATTCTAATGTTAAGGGGACACACTTGCGATCGCAGGCACTATTTTGTAAAGAACACCTGAAGTGCATTAACTCAGTGGGCCAGGCAGCATCTTTGGACAACATGAAGTGGAATTGGTTTGGGTCGGTTACCTTTCTGCAGACAGATCGTAGGGGGTGGAAGAAAGCTGGAAAAGAGATGTGGGTGGGGGATGTTTGGCAAGTGATAGGTGGATACAATACAATACAATGCAATTTATTTGTCATTTGGACCCCTTGAGGTCCAAACGAAATGACGTTTCTGCAGCCATACATTACAAACAAATAGACCCAAGACACAACATAATTTACATAAACATCCATCACATCGTTGTGATGGAAGGCCAAAAAAACTTATCTCTCCACTGCACTCTCCCCCCCGATGTCAGAGTCAAAGCCCAAGCCCCCGGCTGGCGATGGCGAATTGTCCCGCGGCCATTAAAGCCACGCCAAGGTCGCTCACCGGGTTCTTGGTGTTAGAGCCCCCGGCGTGCGCTCGCAGAGTCCCGCGGCCATTCCAAGCCGCGCGGGGTGGTGATGTAGGCCCCGCTCCAGGAGCTCTTCAACCCCGCAACTCGGGCGGGAGAAGTCGCCGTTGCGGGAGCCCTGAAAAGCGGTCTCCCTCCAGGGACCCGCGGGCTCCCGGTGCCGCCGTCCGCCAAACCCGCAGTTGCAGCCTCCGAAGCTCCGGAGGTCGGGCCGCAGCAGCGTCCACCACCGCTCCACCTGCTCTGGTCTCGGCCAGCTCCGCGACGGTGAGGTGAGTAGTCGGCACCAGAGAACCCGGTCTTCCTGTTGGAGGCCGCTCCTCGTTGCAGCCCCAACGACAACGGAGACCCGACAAAGAAAAGGTCGGGTCTCCCGTGCAGGGAGAGATTTAAAAGTTACCCCCTCCCACCCCACCCCCACCCCCACCCCCACCCCCCCCACACACATACCCCAACAAAAAATAACAAAAACTACATAAAAACATAGACATAAAATAATAAAAACGCAGACAGACTGCAGAGGCCGCTGCTGACGAAAGTCGCGCCGCCCACCGATAGTGGTGGAGGAGGGAGGAAGGGGAGGGGGGGGGTGGGCTCTGTTTGGTTGGCAGATGGGTGGACAAAGGCCGGCGTTGCAAAGGAAACAATAAGGGTGTGAGTTAACGAGAAAAGAAAAGTGAAGCCAGAGGAAGGAATACAGGTGCAAGGGGATTGGAGAAAGGAGGGCCAGGCTGTGGAATAAATGGGTACACATCCAGGTGGGGTACAGGGAAGAGGGGGGTGGAGGAAGAAGGAGGTGTATGTGGTTAGTTACCTAAATTGGAGTATCTAATGCTCACCGTGTGGCTCTGGGTGCTTTAGGCAGCATGGACAGGTGATGTTTTGGTTCGGGAGCCTTCAGACTGATTGTGGTGGTTTGGGGGGTTTGTGTTGGGGGGGGGTGGGGGGGAGGAAGAAAGGCGGAAGAGAGTCGGAGGTGAACAAAGAACAAAGACCAGAGATGAAAAGATAAGAGTGTGATATAAGGATCGAAGAGTTGCAAAATGTGAAGCCTGAGGATGGAATGTAGGAGGAAGTGGACAAACAGGGTGAAGGAGAGAAATGTGTTTTGTTTAATTTAGTTTAGAGATACAGCGTGGAAACAGGCCCTTCGGCCCACCGAGTCCGTGCCGACCAGCAATCCCCGCACGCTAGCACTTCCCCACACACACCAGGGACAATTTTACATTTATACCAAGCCAATTAACCTACATATCTGTATGCCTTTGGTGTGTGGGAGGAAACAGAAGATCTGCAGGTCACGGGGAGAAAGTGCAAACTCCGAACAGACAGCACCCGCAGTCAAGATCGAACCTGGGTCTCGGGCGCTGTACGGCCCTGTGTGAATCCATTTGGGGCAAAAGGAGGGGGGACGGGGAAGGGAGGAGTGTTGCCTAAAATTGGAGAATCCAATGTCCATACTGTTGGGTTGTAAGCTACCCAAGTGGAATATGAGATGGTGTTCCTCCGGCTTGTGTGAGGCCTGAGAAGGACCATCTCCTCGTATCCAGCACTGCTTGGTTTCTGCAATTACTGGAGGTTGACTTCAGCACCTCCAGGCCAATGGTTCTGGGAGATTGGTCGTGGAGGCTGCGGAGCCCCACCTAGTGTTGGGTAGACCAAAAGGCAAGTGCAATGACTAGTCGTATAACCAGTTGCATCATTCTCCACATTGTATCCCTCTCTCTCAAGGGCGAAAATCTGGGGGGGGGGGGCGGGGGGGGGCGGGGGGGACACACACATCCCTCCCGTGCTTTGAGAGGTAGGGGACAATCCCCACCCCCATGTTTAGTAATCCAGACAATCAGAAGCTTTCTAAGGGCTGAATCGGCCCGTTCGCAGGCCTTTCAGCGCCCGGCGCAGCTTAAATCAAACTGCTGCATCGAGGCGATCGAGACTCCCGATGTTGAAGCCCCCGCCGGCCGATGAAAGGCCCCGCGAACGGGCCGATTCAAGCCCCACAATTCGGGGCGGACAAAGCTGCTGTTGCTGGAGTTCGGAGTCGGTCACCAACCAGGTCAGCTCCTGATGTTACCGTCCACAGGGCCCATGGCCGAAGCCTCGCGTGTGTGTGTGTGCATAGGCGTGTGTACGTGTGTGTGTTTGCGCACCTGGTCTTTTATTGCACATGGTCTTTTTTCACCATCTGCTCCTCTTTCTTCCCCCCACCCCCCTTAACACTACTTTCAGTCTGAAGAAGGGTCCTGGCCCAAAACGTCACCTATCCTTTTTCTCCAGAGAACTTTGAACTTGAAGGGTACAAAATGGTGCCAGAAACGTGGCGATTCTTGTAATCTACTAGACCTACATTCTTGTTCTCTCGTATCATTGTACTGATATGGGGTCAAGGAAGGAGCGTTCACGCCACGGCCCTGTTTCCACCAATCTTTCCACCACCACGCACAAGAAGCACAAGAAGCGACAAGACAGACAGCATTGTCTGCAGATGCCGAGAAGTGTGTTCAGCTCTGGCTGAACAACTTCTAATCTTGTGTGTAGACTCGATAAGAAGAATTGTACTGATATACAATAGGATCTCAGAGAAAGTAGGCTAATGCAGAACTAGTGCCAACATGTGATCGATGGTCAGCGTGGACACGTGAGACACAAGGGACTGTTTACATGCGGTATCTTTCAATCAATCAATCTCTACTTAAGGGGAAATATAAAAGACAAAGTGCTGGATTAACTCAGTGGGTCAGGCCGCATCCCTGGAGAACATGGAAAGATGATGTAAGCAAATAAGAAATTTCACTCTACTTATGTACATGTATAAGTATCATTGACGTAGAGGTACTGGGAACTGCAGACGCTGGTTTGCAAAGCGTCTAGTATAAAGAAGAATCCCGACCCAATACATCCATATCCACGTTCTCCAGAGATGCTGCCTGACCCGCTGAGTTACTCCAGCACTCTGTGTCTATCTCTGGTATAAACCAGCATCTGCAGTTCTTTGTTTCTACGTCAAGGGAACAGGGCTGTCTCATCCAAGAGTCAAGAGTGTTTTATTGTCCCATGTCCTGGAATGGAACAATGAAATTAATTCTTGTAGCAGCATAGCAGAAGTATAGTTCTGTTATGAAACAGGCCCTTCAGCCCACCAAGTCCAGCAACCACCCGTTCACATTGCTTCTATCCTACACACTGGCGACAATCTACAGAAGCCAATTAACGTGCAAAGTTGCATGTCTTTGAGGGTGGGATGAAACCGGAGCACCCGGAGAAAACCCACGCAGTCACAGGGGGAACGTGTGAACTCTGCACAGACAACACCCATAGTCAGGACCTAACCCAGCTCTCTAGCGCTGAAAGAGAGCAACTCTGCCTTGGTGGCACCGTGCCCCCCTAAACTATGCAAACATAGCAAACTATAAACGCCATAATAAGCAACAAAAGAGAAGTTTGGTATACAAAAACACTCAATAACAGAGCAAAGACAAAAATAATACCTCCCAAGTCTATTGCAGTTCAGAGCTTATCTGAAGGTTGTAGTGTTTAATAGTAAGATTAAACGAGAACTTACCAGTTTGAAGTTTGATCTGTATTTTATGAGGAGTTACGATGAGGGATTACGTGAAGAGCCCGCTCAGCACGCATGCGCAGCATACTTCAAAGCAGCGGTGTGGAATCACAGATAGACACAGTTATTGAAATAAACATAGTAAAGAAAAGGAGACCTTAGTTATCAGTTTGACCCATATTATCGAGGGTGGGAGCGGAGGGCACGTAATCCCTCATCGTAATTCCTCATAAAATATAGATCAAACTTCAAACTGGTAAGTTCTCGTTTAATCTTACTATTTTACTTCGGAGTCACGTGAGTGACAACGTGAAGATTTTAAAGCTCTGTGATTTCAAACCGTGTAACAGTTCATACTTCACTCGCTGCCAAAGTCTTTCGAGGGAGGAAGTATGTTATCGTAATCAACCATGAATCTGTTTGTAAAAACAATAATGGTGTTATTAACAACAACAAGATCAAATGCTCCCCCGGGCTTAAATTATATATTTTTTGCAGATTCTTTTTCTGCAAACGATACAGGTTCTGTCAGTGGTTTGTTATAAAAGTTTGGAACGTATACTCCCTAGACCACCCCGCTGTAGCCAGGATGTGGTCCATTGGCACGTCCATCCTCTTAGTCACTGATGTGGATGCTGCCCTGGTGGAGTAAGATTTATACACGTTAATATGTACTCCAGCGACTCCCAGTACCTGCTGGAGCCACTTGAGATAGTTTGGCTCATCACCTGACCATAACGTTTCTTGTGGCTGACCCATAAGGCTTTTTCTCTCCCTCGAGGATTACTTATTGTGTCGATGTAGTTCAATAAGTGGGTCATGACACATAACCGTGGTTCAGGTGGGTATGCCCGGAATTCCATGACTAGACCTGATGTTCCTGGTCTGCTCTGTTTGCCCAGTCCCTAATGGTAATGTAACATGGTGTAGTGGACCATATTGTCCAATCGTAGTGGATGGATGAACTGGACTCTTTGTGCTGAGACAAGGCCATCAGCATGTCCCTTCAGGGTGGGCTGTTCCAGGTTGAGGGACCTGGCTGGTGACCATCCCCTAAGGTACGTCCCAGATTTGGGTGTACCTGGGTCTGGTACAAACATTGGTACGTGGCGCTTTAATTGGAATATAAGGAAGTCGATATCTGGTGACCATATTGCTTTGTAATCTCAGCAAATATTTTGGTTTAAATGTTCGTTTACAGTATTTAGCTCACCTGATAGGTAAGTTACTGATGGTCAAACATGTTTGACGACATACGGTTACCAATTGTTAAATAAATTGTCACATAATATCGATTTTACTTCGGAGTCACGTGAGTGATTCCGTGAAGAACCCGTTCAGCACGCATGCGCGGCATTACGTCCAGCAGAGCAACAGCGGCACAGCGGGAGTCAGGCGCTCCCGCTATGGAGGTGAAAGAACGACCGTCAGGTAAGCTGACGTCGGCTTTTTCTTTTCACAGGGAGCCTTCTGCTGTCCAGGCAGAGAAGAAAGGCTCTGCAACAAACCTGTCCCCCGCTCGACTCCACGGAGGAGCTTCCATCTGGGGGGGGGGGGGGGCAGCAACAGAACAGACCTGTCCCCCGCTCGACTCCACGGAGGAGCGTTCCATCCTGGGGGGGCAGCATCAAGGCGGTAGGACCGCTTACCCGGCGCTCCGCTATCCCGACACCGTGCCGAGCCCAGCCCCGCTAGCGCCTGAGCAGCGGGCTGGAAGTAACCGCCACGGAGGCGTCCGGCCGGGGGCTCCGACTTATCGGACGGGACGTCTTTCCACCCGCACGGGGGGAAAGACAGCCGCCTGAACAGACCTGCCCCACGCTCGACTCCACGGAGGAGCGTTCCATCTCGCGGGGGCAGCAACAAGGCGGTAGGACCGCTTACCGGGCGGTCCGCTACCCCGACACCGCGACCGAGCCCAGCCCCGCTAGCGCCTGAGCAGCGGGCTGGATGTAAAGCCAAGGAAGAGGCGTCCGGCCGGTGGCTCCGACTTATCGGACGGGGACGTCTCTCCACCCAGGCGGGGGAGAGACAGCCGCCTGAGCCGCTTGGAGCGGCTCTTGGAGCAGGAGCTCCAGCGAGGTGCACCCCAGGAGGGGCGCTCTCGCAGAGGGGGGTCAGGCACTCCCTCCACAGTGCCTTGTGCACTGTCCATTGCTTCCTCCTTTCCAGAGGATAGCTTTGGTGACCAGGACTGGGCTGGTCAAGAACAGGGGCAATGGCTGAAGATCTCGGGAGTATGCAAGGGGTGCAGGAACAGGAAGAGCTGCTAGGTGTGGTTGACAGCTACGTGGAAACACCACGTGCAGGAGGCCGTCAAAAGCCTGACGTCAGCCATCACATCGTTTTTTCCTCGTTCCGTGGACAAATACGGAGATGACCACAACCTTCGTAAAACAAGTCATAAGACCTGCCATAAAATCCTACATTGCGGGGTTGTGCATACCCCAGCCATTGAGCCAGACCCACTGCTCTTTGGGGAAAAAACCCCACAAAGCATATGAAGGACATGCAAGAGGTTTTACAAAACTTTCGGCTCATGAGGGCAGGGGCGGGACAAGTAACCAAAGACAGTAATTCCTACGCAGCAGCACCTCATCGCATCCATCAGTCAACGTCTACCATATCGGACTGATGAAAGCTCGGGGTCCGCATCTATCACCGAAAGTCTTCTTTAGACCAGGGCCCAGAGCGGACCCCATGGAAAATGTGCCACCCCCCAACGTCACCGCCACGTCAGACGACGTGCAACACTCGTTGGACCGGCAGGAAACAGAAGAATACCCATAACCATGGAGGTAGGTGGGTCTGGTTCCTACCAGTATATAGAGTAATACTAACACATGGGAGTCTATCACGAGTGATCAGTATATACTCAATGGCATTAGTGAATACAATTCATACTAGAAAAATTGCCACCAGGTCAACATTCACCCCAGAGGGTATTTTTCCCTCTCTCCGTTAAAGAAACAAGAGGGACAAGCTGAACTGGTGAGAATAATCACAAAGGGTGTCATGGGAAAACCTGAACCCTTGCAAATCGTATCAAATACCTAAACCCAAAAAAGATGGTGGATGTCGCATCATCATTGACTTAACTTCACTAAATATGTTTGTTAAGTGTATACATTTCAAAGTGGAACCGGTTGTTACTGCCAAACAACTAAATTCCAAAGGATACTTCATGGCAAGCATTCATCTTAAAGATGTTTACTATTTAGTACCATTCACAGGGATCATCGCAGATACCTGAAATTTACCTGGATGGGGCAGCTATAGTAGTTTAAAGCGTTACCCAATGGGCTCACATCAGCCCAAGAGTGTCACCCAGACACTAAAACCAGCTCTGGCAATATTGAGAAGACAAAAACATATTGTCATGGCATATTTTGATAGTACCCGACTGGCCTACACAGCCATGGTTCCCAATACTCCATGACATGGTTGTTGAAACTCCGATGGTATTCCCCAGTGACCCAGAGTTATTAACACCCAGTGTCGGGCACAAGCCACCCGTGCCATGAAAAAATCAAACTCCTGGGTTGCAGATTCTGCACAAACCACTTCTGGGACTGGGATTATCATAACAAACCGTCGACACCATGTCAGCATCCCTCCGAACATCCACTAAAAAACAGCACTTGTCCAGCATCAAAAAATGGGAGAAGTACTGCTTGGATACAGGGACCACCTACTCAACCGCTACAGTTACCAACGTACTGGAATTCCTGGCGAACCTTCACCACGATGAAGGACTCAGCTACAGAGCCATCAACACAGCTAGAATTGCCCTGCCTGTCTATTTAAAACCAGCTCCAGGACAACAGGCCATGGGGTCCCACCAGCTGGTGGTCAAACTAATGAAGGGTATTTACAACTCTAACCCCCTAGACCAAGGTACACCCATATATGGGATGTCAGTGTGGTCCTGACATACCTCAGGGGATGGCCACCAGCCAGATCCCTCAACCTGGAACCATCTATGCTCAAAACACTCATGTTGATGGCACTTGTAGCTGCACAGAGGGTCCAGTCACTACACCTATTGCGACTGGACACCATGCTCACAGCTCCAGACCAGATCTCTGTCGTTATCCAGGGAATGATCAAACAGAGCAGACCAGGAACACCTAATCCAGTCGTGGAATTCCGGGCTTACCCGCCAGAAACACGGTTATGTGCCATGACCCTACTATCTTACATAGACACAACCAAAATATTCGAGGGAGATGAAAAGCCTTGTGGGTCAGTCATAAAAACCTTATGGTCGGGTGACGAGCCATTTCGAGATGGCTCAAGCAGGTGCTAAAAGCTGCTGGGATAAAAACTAACATGTACAAATTTCATCCCACCAGGGCAGCATCCACGTCGACGGCTAAAAGAATGGACGTGCCTATAAACCACATCCTGGCTACAGCAGGATGGTGGGGGGAAAGACCGTTCAGAAATTTTATAATAAGCCGTTGGCAAAACCTGTTTTATTTGCAGGAAAGATTTTACAGACTGCAAATATTTAATTTAAGCCCAGTGGAGCAATTTAATTTCTTTGTTGTTATTGTTAAAAAATACCATTGTGTTTTTCTACAAACAGATTCATTGGTTGGTTACGATAACACACTTCCTCCCTCAAAGACTTCGGCAGTGATGTAGTAATAACTGTTACACGGTTTGAAATCACAGAGCTTTGAAATCTTCACGGAATCACTCACGTGACTCCGAAGTAAAATAGTAAGATTAAACGAGAACTTACCAGTTTGAAGTTTGATCTGCATTTTATGAGGAGTTACGATGAGGGATTACGTGCCCTCCGCTCCCAACCTCAATAATATGGGTCAAATTCATAAACTGATGTCTCCTTATCTTTACTATGTTTACTTCAATAACTGTGTCTATCTGTGATTCCACACCGCTGCTTTGAAGTATGCCGCGCATGCGTGCTGAGCGGGTTCTTCACGTAATCCCTCATCGTAACTCCTCATAAAATACAGATCAAACTTCAAACTGGTAAGTTCTCATTTAATCTTACTGTTTTATTCCGCCCAAGTGGTTTGGTATATGTCACCACTGTGATGTTAATTTATAAACGAACATGCAAAACGGTGCACTACTGAGCAATATGCTTCACTGATGGTAAGTAATTTTATTATATAGCACGTTTAAAGTCAACTCGCATTGGCACCAAGTGCTAGCAAAGCTCAGTATCTATATCAGGACACACAAGAATGTTACTCAAGAAAAAAAGGTGGAAGCATACAAATACAATCCTCCTTCTCTGAAGAGCTTGAGGCTGCTACACAATTGCATTTACAAATGAATTCCATAATGACACTGGCCACTTAAAACAACTTTGGATGTTTGCATACCATAGAAAAAGGTTAACAAACAAGAAAAAATGGACATAACACATGTATAGAGTTTGACACATACGTCCCCCCACAGCAGAATCAATCTCCACTGTGGGGAAGGCATCATAAATGTTAAGTTCTCTTCCTATGAAAAACCCCGAGGTCAGGTCCATTTGTGGCCTTACAGCCAGTCCGATGAATATACTCAATAGAACATACTCAAAATTACTAACTAGGTTAATGCCCAGTGTCTAAGTGATGATAACTCCAGATTAGCCCATTTGCCACCATATTCTAGGTATGGAATATAGTTGAACACTAGTATCTAGCTCACTGGAAGGTACAATGTTCAGTAGCTAGTAAAGCTGCTACTGATCCCAATACTCTAGCACGTAGACGATAGGTGGTTGATGTGCCATAACTGATAGTATTAATGAATTCCAGATAGACAATGTTGTGGATGGGGTCAACGTAGATATCTGGATATATGACAGAGCCCAGGCTAAATAAGTTAGTAGCTAATGCTGCTGATAGCTACATCCAAGGATAGTCTGTCGTGAATATATAGACATGCCATGACGTAATGTTCCTTAAAGTGTCAGGGCTGTTTTGATTCTGGATAGCTTCAGCTCATATTAGCCAAGTCTAGTCACATACATATGCGAGATGTGCAGTGAATGAAAAATGGCAATGCTTGCCATGGTTACCCCATCCAGGTAAATTGTGGTATACCCGAAGCCTTATGAAGGGGTACTGAATAGTATGCATCTTTAAAGTCGATGTTTACCATAAAGTATCCTAGGAATCCATGGTAGCAGTTACAGATTCCATAAGTGGGTATACCTGGTGAATACTCATGTGGTTTTAATCAATGATGGTGCGACATTCACCATCTGTGGTTATTAGGGTACCCAAGGCTATATGGAGTTTCTTATGACCCCTGGTATATTTCCCCAGAAGCTAGACCCTCATGTTTATTAGAGGGAGGGTAGACCCCATGCTGTCCTGGTGGCAAGATATTAATTATATTTGGAATATAACCACCAAGAGTGATAGCTTCCCAACCAGGTGTGATTCCCTCCCCTCTGTTAGTACAAACCCTTCACCTTTATGTGATGGTAGGAACCATACTTATCTGTCTTCACTGTTGTTTCTTCGGTTTCTGGTTCCTTGTCTGCAGGGATGTTGTTTGTTGGAGGGTGGCGCATTTTCCATGGGGTCTGCTCTGGGCCCTGGCCTGAAAGGCTTACGGGATTGGCTTGCAGGCTCCGAGCTCGCGTTAGAGGTACTGCTGACTGATTTAGTGTGGTGCTCATTCCAGACCCTGCCCTCTTGAGCCGAATATTTTGGACACTTCGTCCAGTTTTTTAGGCTTAGTTTGGTAACTTATCCAGATAGCAGGATCTGTGGTTGCGAGGTCGGCGTTCTCACAGTCCTGTAAATTTCTTAAGTTGAGGGCAGGTTTTATGACTTCCTGAGAAGTTGCGGAGCATTGCGAGCAGTAGGGTCAGGTGTTTTGCCATATTACCCTGTCCCTCTGGGATGAGCATGCGAAAATGATAGCCGACGTCAGGGATATCAAATTCATTTTGAGATATTTGGGTTTTTTAAAGCTATGCTCAATGTACCCCCCAATAACGGTGGGCACTTTGAGTAAATGCAATTTAGGGGAGGCGTGATGAAATCCAACACCTCATGACTACCTGTTTTGGAGAGGTTTTTTGAAAAGAACAGGTAGTAAGCTGGCCGCCAGTTGAGACTGAAAAGCCATCTCGCTAGTGGTGGAGCCACATAGCGGCCACACCCAGCAACTCTTCCTGATCCTGTACCTCAGCATACTCCTCTTCAGCCAGTGACCCCTCTTCTTGACCAGCCCAGCTCTGGTCCCCATCGATCCCTCGACAAGGGAGATGGCCAGTGTGGAAGCACTGGAGTGGGAGTGTTAGCTCCCTTGGCGGACTTGCCCCTGCTCCTGAGGCAAGTCTCGCTGGAGTATTTAGCTCCATGACCTTCCTCTGGCTTGGAGAAACAGACACTCTTGTTTCTTGTTTGAAGTGCTGACTCCATCTTCCGTGTCTGTCTCCAGCCTGAGGTTGGTCCTGACCTTGCTGTTAGAGGCGTCTGCCGTTTTCGGGCGGCATTTCAGCAGTTCTCGGGCGGCGATTCTCCTTGTCGGGAGTCTGCAGGGGTGCCGGCCGGTTTTTTAATTTCCCTCCAGTCCGCTGCTGTTGGTCAGACAGCTGTTTAGCGGACTGGGCATCAGCGCAGCACCCGTGTCTGTGGACCGCAGCGTGTGCGGTCCCGTTCCCGCCTCTCCCCCCTCCACTGTCGGCTCCTTCCCTGGAGTCGAACGGGGGCCGCTTCCCTCTGCTGCTTTGCTCCCCCTGGAGCAAAAACAAACGCAAAGTCGCTAGTTTAAACTGAAGGTAAGTACTTACCTAACGGTCCTTTCCTTCAGGCTTGTAGCGGGAGCGCCTGACTCCCGCTGCGTCGCTGTTGCCTGCGTGAACGCAATGAAGCGCATGCTTGCTGAGCGGGCTCTTCACGTAGTCACTCACATGACTCTGAAGTAAAATAGCCTGATTGCTATAAGCTGTTCCTGAACCTGGACGTTACAGTTTTCAGGCTCCTGTACCTTCTTCCCGATGGGAAGGGTGAGGTGAGTGTGTGGCCAGGGTGGTGTGGGTCACAGATGATGTTGACTGCCATTTTGAGGCAGCGACTCCTGTGGATCCCTTCGATGATGGGGAGGTCAGAGCCGGTGATGGACTGGGCAGTGGTCACAACTTTTTGTAGTCTTCTTCGCTCATGGGCGTTCAAGTTGCCGAACCAGGACACGATGCAACCGGCCAATGTGGTCTCTACTGTGCACCTGTAGAAGTTTAAATTTGTTTGTATGTCCATGTGTATATGTGTTGAGTGCATGTGTGTTAGAGAATGCATGAATGTGTGAGTGAGCTTGTGTTTGAGAATGTATGAGTTCATGTATGTGCTGTGTTGTGTGTGTGAGTTTGTGTACATGTGTGTTAGAGAATGCATGCATTTATGGGCCAGAATGTGTGTGTGGGTCTGTGTGTTGATAGAATGTGTGAGTTTGTGAGTGGGGGGTGTGTGTGGGTTTCTTTACGTTAGGGAATGCCCAAATTTGTGTGTGTGAGTTTGAGTGTGGTGTGAGTCTGTGTGCATGTGCATAGGTGAATGCATGAATTTGTGTACAAGAATATGTGAGTGAGTTGGTGTGTGTTTGAGAATGTATGAGTTTGTGTGTGTGGTGTGTGTGGTGTGTGTTGTGTGTGTGTGTGTGTCTGTGTGTGTGCGCGTGTGTGTGTGTGTGCGCGTGTGTGTGTGTGCGCGTGTGGGTGTGTGTGGTGTGTGTGTGTGTGTGTGTGTGTGTGTGTGTGTGTGTGTGTGTGTGTGTGTGTGTGTGTGTGGTGCATGTGAGAGTTTATGTGCGTGTGCGTTCGGGTATGCATGAATTTGTGAGTGAGTTTGTGTGTTTGAGAGTGAGTGTGTGTGTGATGTGTGTGTTTTGTGTGCATGTGCGTTAGAGAATGCATGAATTAGAGAATACACTGCAGCTCAAAAGGGGCCTGGGTGTCCCAGTTGAACTGCAGCGTGTCCCAGGGTTTAAGAGGGACCTCAGAGTTCCAGTTTAAAAGTCCTTACAGTATACCATGCTTTTTAAAAGCTTTGATGGTTGCCAAGGGTATCAACTTTTGCCCATTCTGTTCTGCGCTTCAGATTTCAAGATACTTCACACTGATTTAGAGGACTGCTCCGTAAATCGCTCTGGCTGTTAGTGCCAGCTTAGAGCATCGATCTGCAGCTCAATGGTCCACTCAATTAGCAGCGATGTTTACCCCGAACGGAATCATTTCCTCCCACTCATTCTCCTTCAACCGTGGGAGCATTTAATCCAAAACAAAATTCACGGATACCACAGGGTGATTGAAAACCTGTGAGATAATTGAGAGTGTCAGGTAACTGGAAACTGGACCTCTCTTATATTATCTCATATCAAATCATTGGTTTAGCTTTTTTTTAATGTGTAGTATTTTCTGATTTTACCAGACATCATGCAGAATAATGGGCCTGTCCCACTTAGGCAACTTTTTAGGCGACTGCAGGAGACCATGCAGTCGCCACATGGTCGCCACATGTTCGCGGGTGGTTGCCGGGGAGTCTCCTTCATGGTCGTGAGGAGTTCCCGCATTCTGAGAACTAGTCGCGGCCACATTATGGTCGCCGCGAATTTTTCAACATGTTGAAAAATTAGCGGCGACCAGAATGAAGCTGCCATGGAGAGTAGCGAGAATTCTCGAGCCGTAGGTGGGTCGCCAGGAGGGATGCCAGGATGTAGGTTGTAGCCGGTGCTGACCGGTGAATTTCATTGGCTTATTGGGGAAAAAAAACGTAAGCAGTAGTTTTCATAACCAAGGATAACTGACCGGTAATGTTAAATGTCCGCCGAGCTTCACAGCCGTGTATCTCTGGCTTCCTAAAAGTTGTCTCCACTCCTTCTCCCCCCTCTTCCCCCCGCCACCCCCCTCTTTTAAAGAACTTACCGTTCACTGTGCTTTAGCCATCTTTTTACAGTGCCAACCTTCCTGTTCATCACGGTGTGTGTCTGTAACACATTGGCTTTGCACCGTGTGAATCTTTTAGAGAGCGCTTCCCCGCTTGCCCTGTCCCCAGCCTACATAACGGGCTGGTGAAGGAAGCGGTGTGTGTGTGTGTGTGTGTGTGTGTGTGTGTGTGTGTGTGTGTGTGTGTGTGTGTGTGTGTGTGTGTGTGTGTGTGTGTGTGTGTGTGTGTGTGTGTGTGTGTGTGTGTTCCACTCTGACAGTCGCCGTTCCAGTTGCCAGTTTTTCAGGCGAGTGCCGGCTACTTGACAGTCGCTGGCAGTCCGCTGAAAAATCGCCTAAGTGGGACAGGCCCATAAAGCTTTGCACTGTACCTCCGTGCATGTGACGATAACATACCTAACCTAACTTAGCGAATAATATTACATAATAGACTGAACGGAAATTAGGCCATATGCATAAATGTGACTCGTATTGGGAATGATGCGTAGGAAGGAATTGCAAATGCTAGTTTGATGATTCAATGATACTTCACTATACCTGGGTACAGCAAAATGCTTTGTTTACACCAAAGATAGACACAAAGTGCTGGAGTAACTCAACAGGTAAGACAGCATGTCTGGAGAACATGGATGGGTGACGTTACAGGTCGGGATGTGTCGACTGAGCTTGTATTCACTGGGATTTAGAGGGATGAGGGGGATCTTATAGAGACATATAATATTCTTAAGGGATTGGACAGGCTAGATGCAGGAAGAATGTTCCCGATGTTGGGGGAGTCCAGAACCAGGGGTCAGAGTTTAAGAATAAGGGGTTGGCCATTTAGGACTGAGACGAGCAAAAACGTTTTCACCCAGAGAGTTGTGAATCTGTGGAATTCTCTGCCACAGAAGGCAGCGGAGGCCGGTTCTCTGGATAGTTTCAAGAGAGATTTAGCTCTTAGGGCTAATGGAATCAAGGGATATGGAGATGAAAGCAGGAGTGGGGTATTGATTCTGGATGATCAGCCATGATCATATTGAATGGCGGTGCAGGCTCGAAGGGCCGAATAGCCTACTCCTGCACCTATTTTCTATGTTTCTATGTTTCTTTGTCATGTACCAAGATACAGTGAAAATCTTTGTTTTGCATTATTTTCCAAGCAGATCAGATACTTGATGGTAAGTTAATTGTAAACAATTATCCCCACAGATATCCACTTTTTCTATAAACCCCTGAACCACTGGGATTAGACCCCGGTCTGAAATCACCCCCCAATTATCCATTATTAGAGTCATAGTCATAGAGTGATACAGTGTGGAAACAGGCCCTTTGGCCCAACTTGCCCACATGAAACACTAGTCCCACCTGCCTGCGTTTGGTCCGTATCCTTCCAAACCTGTCCTATCCATGTACCGGTCCAACTGTTTCTTAAACATTGGGATAGTCCCAGCCTCAACTACCTCCTCTGGCAGCTTGTTCCATACACCCACCACCCTTTGTGTGAAAAAGTTACCCCTCAGATTCCTATTAAATCTTTTCCCCTTCACCTTAAACCTATGTCCTCAGGTCCTCGATTCCCCTACGCTGGGCAAGAGACTCTGTGAATCTCCCCGATCTATTCCTCTCATGATTTTGCACACCTCTATAATGTCTCCCCTCATCCTCCTGAGCTCCAAGGAATAGAGACCCAGCCTACTCAACCACTCCCGAAAGCTCACACCCTCTAGTCCTGGCAACATCCTCGTAAATTCTATATAGAAACTCCTGGATTAGACCCCAATCTGTAACCATCCAAAATGATCCATTATTCATAGAAACATAGAAACATAAAAAATAGGTGCAGGAGTAGGCCATTCGGCCCTTCGAGCCTGCACCGCCATTCAATATGATCATGGCTGATCATCCAACTCAGCATCCTGTACTACTCAATGTACAAACCATCAGAATCTTGTGATTCAATTCCATTGCTCTTTGTGTGAAAGGTTTTTTTCTGTCACATTGCCATATGTGACACAATAGTATGAATTCAATTCAATTAAGTTGAATCTTTCCTCTAAATCTCCTGTCAATACTTTATTTCTATCCCCTGCTTTTCGACACTTCAGCCAAGTAATTTTTTCGTTCAATGGTGTTTTATTTTTCAAGTATGCAACTTAGTTATTTTTGCATTTATTTTAAACGCGGGCAACACCATGTTTTGGCGCCATTGTTCAAAGTCCGGTCGGCCCCCGCGCTCACTGTACTGGAGCAGTTCCTGCGAACCGACGTCCCTCTCCTCTCCTCGCTCGGCCATCTTTGTGTCTTGAGGTCCCTTCCTGCAAGCAGATCATGAATGCGCTGGCGGCGTTTACCATCCGACCGATCTACGCTCCTCGCAGCCGCCATCTCCAGCTGCCCGTGTAGGAAGGAGCTGCAGATGCTGGTTTACACTGAAGATGGACACAAAATGCTGGAGTAATGGGCGATTTTTTCAGCGACTGCCGGCATCTGTCACAGTCTTAGCAGGTCACCGAAAAATGGGCAACTGGATCCCCCTACGACAATGTCTACAACAACCTACCATCTAGTCGACGTCCAGTTACAGCAAGCTACCGACAACCGGCGACCCATTAGACGTCCACCTACGACTACACCTACGACGACCTACGTCCACCTATGACAAGCTACGACGATTCAGTCGCCGGTACCTGTCGCCGGTTGACGTCGGTAGTCGCCAATGGAATTCACCGAAGTCAGCACCGGCTACAACCCACGTCACCTGCCGACAACCTACGACAGCACCTACGTTAGGAGAAATCAAGCTACACTCATTGGCATCAAACCCACTGTCACCGACTGTTGCCTAAAAGTTTTAAGCATTACAAAATCCAGCGGCGACCAGAAAGACACTACGACTCTTTGGGCGACTGAGGAGACTACTCACGACTCCGGCAATTATATGGTAACAGCCTAGTCGCCTGTAGTCCCCTAAAAAATAGCCTAAGTGGGACAGTGGCATAACGGGACAGGCAGCATCTCTGGAGAGAAGGAATGGATGGCGTTTTGGATCGAGACCCCTATTCAGACTGAAGATGGGTGTTGACCCAAAACGTCACCTACTCCTTCTGCCCAGAGATGCTGCCTCCAACTCCAACCCTGCTGACCGGTGAGCCTTCGGGCTCTATGTTTCCATTTTTGGTGCTCTCTTTCTAACTGCCTTCAGTGCACAGTATCAGTGAGGTGGGAGATTGCAACCTTCACGTGGTCCACCCTGTTTCGACTAATGCAATCAACCCGACGTGCACAAACAAATAGATCAGGGTTAAAAAGCATCAGGGTTGGTAGATGAATTGGCTGCTGTTGTTTGCCCCATCTACACTAGTTGATGCTGCTTACTTTGGTCTATCTATCTATCTATCTATTTATCTATCTATCTATCTATCTATCTATCTATCTATCTATCTATCTATCTATCTATCTATCTATCTATCTATCTATCTATCTATCTATCTATCTATCTATCTATCTATCTATCTATCTTCTATTAAAATATAAAACTGTGTGCCTGCCGGTGTCCAGCGTCTGGCGTTCGGCGTCCGGCTGCCGGACGACTTTCTTCCTTTGATTCCTTGCTACATCAAAACCAGATGCAGAATCGCCGAGATCTTTTCCATTTCGGTAGAGATTTCACTTTTCTTTCTAAGTATCCGCTCCTGATTACATTTCGTCATGTTTATGTACACATTTTTAATCAAATACTTCTCCCCCCCCCCCCCCCCCCCTCCCCCCCCAATATTTCAAAAAAAAAAACTGGCTTCTCACCCATAGAAGCAACCCTAGCCCCAGCCCCTGGTGAACGTTCCATCGTGTGATGTCACAATGCCCAATGTTCACATATGTCCAATCGGAATGGAATCATTTACAAGGAGGAGGAGGAGCCATCTTGGTGAACGGCTGCTAGCCAGCAGCCGTCCGTTTTAAATTCGTTTTTTTTATAGTTTTTAGTGAGTCCTGTTTTTTTGTTTGTAGGGGATATGGTCTTTTAATGTGGGGGGGTAGGTGTAACTTTATTTCTAGGTCCCTACCTGGTCGGTGTGGCAGCCTTTTCTCCGGGCTGCCCGTCGACCCGTCCTCGTGGCCTACCTGCGGGCTTGGAGCACCGTTTCCTGGCGGGGACCGTCCAGCACCTCGGCCTCGGCGGCGGCACAGCGTTGGAGCGCTGGAGCGGAGCGGAGTGGAGCGGGCGATGCCTTGCCTGGGTCGCCGCGCTGGAGCGACGCACTGGAGCTCTGGCGAGCTGGACCGCCGAGAGCAACATCTCCGGGCTGCGGGTCTGCGGAGTGGAGAGGCGGCGTGCGGAGAGGAGGCAGTGCGGAGAGGCGCGGCCGACATTATCATCGGGAGCCTGGGAGCTCCAAACCGGCTTTGTCGGCTTCGGCAGGCGCGGGCTCCAACCAGGAAGCAGCCGTTCCAGGTGGCCCAGCCGCCAAAAGGACTCTCCCGACGCCGGGGCAAGACCACCCGGTGAGAACGGCCAGGGACATCGGGCCTCCGTAGAGGCAATTGCGGTGGCCTCAATAGGCCTGACTTTGGGGTGAACATGGGGTGGGGACTGGACATTGTGCCTTCCCCCACAGTGCTATCCACTGTGGGGGGATGATTTTTTTGTCTAATTGTAGTCCTGTAGGTCTATGTCCAAGATGGCTGCCGTGAAGAGAGAGTGGACGCTGGCGCGCTTTGGCTGCCGCTGCTCCCTCTTCACACTGTGTTTATGATTTTCTGGTTTTGGATTGAATTCTGTTTTTAATTTGTGTCTCTGTGATGTCTTTTTTACCTGTTCTATTCCGATTATATGTTTTTATTCCGATTACTATGTAAGGTGTCCTTGAGATGTCTGAAAGGCGCCCATTAAATAAAATGTATTATTATTATTATTATTATATGCCTTTGCAGGAGCCCCAGCCCCTGGTGAACGTTCCATCGTGTGATGTCACAATGCCCAATGCTCAAAGACATTATTGCCATATAACCATATAACCATATAACAATTACAGCACGGAAACAGGCCATCTCGACCCCTCTAGTCCGTGCCGAACACATAATCTCCCCTAGTCCCATATACCTGCGCTCAGACCATAACCCTCCATTCCTTTCCCATCCATATAACTATCCAATTTAAAGAGGGAGTACAGAGTAGGTTCACCAGACTGATTCCTGGGATGTCAGGACTTTCATATGAATAAAGACTGGATAGACTCGGCTATCCCCAACAGCCGGCAGGCACACAGTTTTATATTTTAATAGAAGATAGATAGATAGATAGATAGATAGATAGATAGATAGATAGATAGATAGATAGATAGATAGATAGATAGATAGATAGATAGATAGATAGATAGATAGATAGATAGATAGATAGATAGATAGATAGATAGATAGATAGATAGACCAAAGTAAGCAGGCCCCACCAGGGGCTGGGGCTCCTGCAAAGGCATATGTAAATGAATCCATTCCGATTGGACATATGTGAGCATCGGGCATTGTGACATCACACGATGGAACGTTCACCAGGGGCTGGGGCTGGGGCTGCTTCTATGGGTGAGATGCCAGTTTTTTTTTGAAATATTGGGGGGTAGAAGGATTTTAAAAATGTGTACATAAACACGACGAAATGTAATCAGGAGTGGATACTTAGAAAGAAAAGTGAAATCTCTACCGAAATGGAAAAGATCTCGGCGATTCTGCGTCTGGTTTCGGCATAGCAAGGAATCAAGGGAAGAAAGTCGTCCGGCAGCCGGACGCCGGGCGCCAGACGCCGGACGCTGACAGGCACACAGTTTTATATATTAACTAGACCAAGTGCAGACCCATTGGGTCTGTTTCCCCAACGGCGTTTGCACAAGCACCTGGTGAACGTTCCATTGTGTGATGTCACAATGCCCAATGCTCACATATGTCCAATCGGAAAGGATCCATTTACATATGCCTTTGCTGGAGCACCAGCACCTGGTGAACGTTCCATCGTGTGATGTCACAATGCCCAATGCTCAAAGACATTGTTGCCATAGAGGGAGTACAGAGAAGGTTCACCAGACTGATTCCTGGGATGTCAGGACTTTCATATGAAGAAAGAATGGATAGACTCGGCTTGTACACGCTAGAATTTAGAAGATTGAGGGCGGATCTTATAGAAACGTATAAAATTCTTAAGGGGTTGGACAGGCTAGATGCAGGAAGATTGTTCCAGATGTTGGGGAAGTCCAGAACAAGGAGTCACAGTTTAAAGATAAGGGGGAAATCCTTTAGGACATAGATGAGAACAACATTTTTCACACAGAGAGTGGTGAATCTATGGAATTCTCTGCCACAGAAGGTAGTTGAGGCCAGTTCATTGGCTATATTTAAGAGGGAGTTAGATGTGGCCCTTGTGGCTAAAGGGATCAGGGGGTATGGAGAGAAGGCAGGTACAGGATACTGAGTTGGATGATCAGCCATGATCATATTGAATGGTGGTGCAGGCTCGAAGGGCCGAATGGCCTACTCCTGCACTTAATTTCTATGTTTCTATGTTTCCCTCTCCTCACCCCTCTCCCTCTGCCACCCATCCCTCTCTCCCCCACCCCCTTCCCTCTCTACCCCACCCCCTTCCTTCTCTCCACCCGCCCCCTTCCTCCTACCCCTCTGTCCCTCTTCCATCACTCCCCCTACCCCTCTCCTCCTCCCTCCCCTCTTCCACCTCTCCCCCCTTCCCCCTCCACTATCCCTCCCCACTCTTTCCCCTCTCTCCCCCCACCCCTCTCCCCCTCCCTCCCTCCTCCCCACCCTCGCCATCCCCCCCTCCCCCACATCTCTCTCCCCATCCCCCTCTCTCACCCCCTACCCCGCTCTCCTTTCCCTCCCAAATCAGTCCCGTTTCCTCCTCCTCCTCTCCCGTCCCTCCCCTCTTCTCACCCCCCCCCTCCCCCCACCTGTGTGTTTGGGGGGTGGTTAATGTGAGTGTGATGCCACAGTCCCCCCCCCCCCCCCGCAAACGCCGTTGGGGAAACAGACCCAACGGGTCTGCACTTGGTCTAGTTAATATATAAAACTGTGTGCCTGCCGGTGTCCGGCGTCCGTCCGTCCGGCTGCCGGCCGCCTTTCTCCCCCATCCCCCTTCCCTCTCTACCCCACCCCCTTCCCTCTCTCCCCCCGCCCCCTTCCCCCTAGCCCTCTGTCCCTCTTCCATCACTTCCCCTACCCCTCCCTCCCCACTCTTCCACTTTCCCCTTACCCCACCCCTCTCCCTCCACCACCCCTCTCTCTTCCCCTCCCTTCCCCTCTCTCCCCCACCCCTTCCCCTACCCCACTGTCCCTCTTCCACCACTCCCCGTCCCTCTTCCACCACTCCCACTACCCCACCCTCCCTCCCCACTCTACCACTTCTCTCCCCCTTCTCTCCTCCCCTCTCCCTCTCCTCATCCCTCTCCCTCTCCCATCCCTCTCTCCCCACCCCCCTTCCCTCTCTGCCCCCCCTCCCTCTCTCCCCCCGCCCCCTTCCCCCTATCCCTCTGTCCCTCTTCCATCACTCCCCCTACCCCTCTCTTCCTCCCTCCCCACTCTCCCACTTCTCTCCCCCTTCCCCTCCTCTCTCCCTCCCCACTCTTTCCCCTCTCTCCCCCACCCCTCCCTCCCTCCTCCCCTCCCTCCACATCCCCCCTCCC
The DNA here is from genome assembly GCF_010909765.2 of Amblyraja radiata. Lineage (NCBI taxonomy): Eukaryota > Metazoa > Chordata > Chondrichthyes > Rajiformes > Rajidae > Amblyraja > Amblyraja radiata. Next base: position 7,963,938 of record NC_045960.1, read on the forward strand.
CCACATCTCTTTCCCCATCTCTCACCCCCTACCCCGCTCTCCTTTCCCTCCCAAATCTGTCCCGTTTCCTCCTCCTCCTCTCCCCTCCCTCCCCTCTTCTCATCCCCCCTCCCCCCACCTGTGTGTATGGGGGGTGGTTAATGTGAGTGTGATCCACAGCCCCCCCCCACCCCCCGCAAACGCCGTTGGGGAAACAGACCCAACGGGTCTGCACTTGGTCTAGTATCCCTCTAAACCTTTCCTATCCATGTACCTGTCCAAATGTCCTTTAAATGACATTATAGTTCCATCCTCAACTGCCTCCTCTGGCAGCCCGTTCCATACACCCTTTGCCTGTAAAAGTTACCCCTCAGGTTCCTATTAAATCTTTCCCCCTTCACCTTAAACCTATGTCCTCTGGTGCCTAAGCCCCCTACTCTGAGCAAGAGACTCTGAGGGCCTGAAGAAGGGTCTTGACCCAAAACGTTACCTATTTCCTTCGCTCCATAGATGCTGCCTCACCCACTGAGTTTCTCCAGCATTTTTGTCCACCTTCAATTTTCCAGCATCTGCAGTTACTTCATAAACGCTGTGTGTCTGCCCGATCTGTCCATCTCAGGATTTTGTATGAGATCACCCCTCATAAGGTCAAAAGGTCATAAATAATATGAGCAGAATTAGGCCATTACCCATCAAGTCTACGCCGCCATTTAATTGTGGTTGATCTATCTCTCCCTCCTAACCCCATTCTCCTACCTTCACCGCATAACCCCTGACACCCGTACTAATCAATAATCTTCTATCTTTGTCTTTGTCTTGGCCTTCTGTGGCAAAGAATTCCACAGATTCACCACCCTCTGACTAAAGAAATTCCTCATCATCTCCTTCCTAAAGGAGCGTCCTTTAATTCTGAGGTTGTGACTTCTGGTGCTAGACTCTCCCACTGGTGGAAGCATCCTCTCCATATCCACTCTATCCAGGCCTTTCACTATTCGGTACGTTTCAATGAGGTTCCCCCCCATCCTTCTAAACTCCAGCGAGTACAGGCCCGTTGCTGACAAACACTCATCTCTGTCGGGTCTCCGTTGTCGTTGGGACCTAGCACCGTGGAGCGGCCTCCAGCAGGAACGACCTGAGGCTCCAGTCACGAAGCCTGCGGGCCTACTCACCATCGCGGAGCTGGCCGAGTTCGGAGCGGGTGGAGCGGTGGTGGCGCTCGGCTGCGACCTGACCCCGGAGATTCGGAGGCTCCAACCGCAGGTCTGGTGGACAGTGACACCGGGAGCCCGCGGGTCCCTGCTGGGAGACCGCTTTTCGGGGCTTCCGCAACGGCGACTTCACCCGCCCGAGTTGCGGGGTTGAAGAGTACCTGGAGTGGGGCCTTACATCACCGCCCCGCGCGGCTTGGAATGGCTGCGGGACTTTGCTAGCGCCTGCCGGGTGCTCCAACAACAAGACCCGGAGCGCAGCCTTGCATCACCCGGCGCGGCGTTAATGGCCGCGGGACAATTACCATCGCCCGCCGGGGGCTTTGACTTTGACTCTGACATCGGGAGGGGAATGGGAAGTGCAGGGGAGAGATAAGTCTTTGCCTTCCATCACAGCGAGGAGGAGATGCGCTGTGATGGATGTTTGTGTAAATTGTGTTGTGTCTTGGTTCTTTCTTGTGTGTATGACTGCAGAAACAACATTTCGTTTGAACCTCAATGGGGTTCAAATGACAACAAATAAATTGTATTGTATTGTATTGTATTGTATTGTATTGTATTGTATTGTATTGTATTGTATTGTATTGTATTGTATTGTATTGTATCATCCTCCTGCATTCCAAGGAATAAGAGTCCCAGTCCTCTCCCTATAGTTCAGGCCCCTCAAGTCCTGGCAATGTCCTCCTAAATCTTCCCTGCGCCCTTTCCGGCTTGTAAAGTCAGTCCTGGAGTTTCTGCACCTTACCCCCAATCGAGAGCCCAACGTTTAAGGAACAGTTAGACAGGTACATGGATAGGACAGGGTTGGAGGGCTATGGAACAAGCGCAGGCAGGTGGGACTTGTGTAGCTGGGACATTGGGACATCTCGGTAGGGGGCGCTGCACTGGCAGCAGCCTGTCGGCAGCGTGTCCGTCTTTTTTCAACTTTTTTAATTTTTTTAGTATGTTTAAAAGTCTGTTTTTAATGTTTCTTTGTGTGTTATGTGTGGGGGGTGGTGTGGGGGGGGTGAGGGGGAAACCGTTTCGGCCGCCTCTTCCATGGAGAGGCGACTTTTTCAGGTCGCCTCCCCCGTGGCCTAACAGCATGGATCGGCGCCGACTTTCCCGGAGACGCGCCCGGAGCTTCAGCGGCGGGCGCAGCGTGGACTCTCGGCGCGGAGCGGGTGAGACCTCGCTGGAGGGGAGCGCTCCGTTACGCTGGCCCGCGGCAGCCGGCAGCCTGAAGCCGCGGTCTGCAGAACTCCAGCTGGTGCGGCGTCTACAGCCCGGGATCTCACGTTGGGGACCCGGGGGGAAGAAGAAGCTTCCACCGCCGGCCCGCGGCCGTCTTCTACCGCGGGTGTGGCATGGACTTAACATCACCCCTGGAGGGGAGCTTCGACCGCCGGCCCTGCAGACTGCGGTGCTTCCGGCTGCGGCACGGCAGGTACTTTAAAACTTTGACCGCCGGCCTGCGGCCTACACCAGCCTGAAGCCGCAGTCTCTGGTTGGGAAGAGCCGATCCTGGACTCACCTTGACTTTGACTTTGTCCCTTACCATCTGGACGCCCGCAGCAACGGCTGTGGAGGGTGGAGGTCCCGACCACGGGGGAAAATGGAGGAGGACTGGCCAAGCTCTGTGCCTTCCACCACAGTGATGAATGCTGTGGTGGATGTTTGTGTAAATTTTTTATTGTGGTTGTGTTCTTTATTATTGTACCGCTGCTGGCAACCCAAATACCACCGACCTTGGTTGTGTGGCAATTAAATTATTTCAATTATTTCAATTGTTGGCCGGTGTGGGCAAGTTGGGCCGAAGAGCCTGTTTCCACACTGTATCATTCTATGACTATGAAAACCACTTTGAGGTCTTCTTCCTTTGAAATTGAGGTGATTTTTTTCACCTAATCACCACTTCTTCAAATAACACCTGCCACACAGTGGGACTTCCTGCCACAGTCACAGTGTGAATTAAACTCAGAGGCTGGGTCTTATCGATTTCTATTGTAAGGCAATCACTTCTTATCATCTATCTCAGGCTGCTGTGGCAGTGCCCAGGCTTGTCAGTACTCTCTGGATTTTACCAACAGGTTGTTTATTTCAGATTGGATTTATTCCTCGTCTTCATTCTGTTTTAAGTAGGTGCAGCTCATTATAGTTTCACATTTGTATCGTTCTGCAGTTCCAATTGATATTTGGAAGGACACAGATTGCTGGAGTAACTCAGCGGGTCAGGCTGGAGAACATGGATAGTTGACCCACACCATCCTGGCCACACACTCATCTCCCTGCTACCTTCAGGTAGAAGGTACAGGAGCCTGAAGACTGCAACAACTAGGTTCAGGAATAGCTACTTTCCCTCAGCCATCAGGCTATTAAACCTGGCTCGGACAAAACTCTGATTATTAGCAACCACTTTCTGTTATTTGCACTACCAGTTTATTTATTCATGTGTGTATATATTTATATCATGGTATATGGACACATTTATCTGTTTTATAGTAAATGCCTACTATTTTCTGTGTGCTTAAGCAAAGCAAGAATTTCATTGTCCTATACAGGGACACATGACAATAAACTCACTTGAACTTGAACTTGAACTTGACGTTTTGGGTCGGGACCCTTCCCGAAATGTCACCGTATTCCGTATTCTCCGGAGATGCTGGCTGACCCGCTGAGTTACTCCAGCACTTTGCATCTTTTTCTACGTGTCAAAGGGGCATTCTTAACCGAGTGACGCCCATCCCATTTTTTATTGTGAACCGACATGGCCACGTTGAGTAGGAAGGAACTGCAGATGCTGGTTTTAACCGAAGATAGACACAAAATGCTGGAATAATTCAGCTGGACAGGCAGCATCTCTGGAGAGAAGGAATGGGTGACGTTCCCAGTAAATACGATAATCAAATATTCTTAACGCTCTTGACTCTTGAAATGTCAATGACTAAACATCTGAACATTCTGTTTGGTGCCCAAACTGCATTGTGTCTGTTTCCATATGAGCTTATGCCTTTAGCAAGGTGCCATCTGTCTTCATGCAGCCCAGCATACAAATTAGCAGATAGACACAAAATGCTGCAGCATCTCTGTGGAGATAGGGAATGGATGACATTTCAGGTCGAGACCCTTCTTCACACTGAGAGTCAAGGGAGAAGGAGACACAGAGATAGAGAAGTGTTGGGTGTGAAAACAAGACATTAAAGGGGACGTAGGGTCTGAAGAAGTGGCCCGACCCGAAACAAACGAAGACCTGGCACGGGGGTACATTGTAACTCAGCCGGCACCCTTTGTGTGGCGACTATTTGCATACCTCGGGTATGCAAGTAAAGATTATCACTGTGACTCGTCACATGTTTACTCCAGCTATTTGTGTCCATCTCCTAGCCTGTCCAACCTCTCTTTGTAGCTGGTGCACTCTAATCCCTGGTAATGAGGCATCTCGGATGGAATCTCCCCATCAATCTACCTCTAAACATCGCTCTGCACCCTTTGGCAAAACGCTTTGACTCATCCATTAGCGGAGAGAAAGCTTACTGGGCACTTCCGTGCTGGATGATTCAAGGACTAAACATTTGTAACCCCCCAGCAAAACACAACTGATAAAAAGCTACTTATCTTCCCATTCACTCGGTGCCAAGGGTGACACGTTATTGCATCAGCATTCCCTCAATGTGTTCTTACACTGTTTATTATTCCGCGCGCTGATGTATTTTTGAAATGTGGTCTCAATTTAATAAGCTTTAGGCTCACACATTCTGTGAAGTTCCACAGCCTAAACCCTGCGCAACATTAGAAGAACGCCCAAAGAGTACAACATTTACAGGAGAATTTAAAGGAACATTTAGAGTATAGTGGCAGGAGGAACTGCAAATGCTGATTTAGACAATAGACAATAGACAATAGACAATAGGTGCAGGAGTAGGCCATTCGGCCCTTCGAGCCAGCACCGCCATTCAATGTGATCATGGCTGATCATCCCCAATCAGTACCCCGTTCCTGCCTTCTCCCCATATCCCCTGACTCCGCTATCTTTAAGAGCCCTATCTAGCTCTCTCTTGAAAGCATCCAGAGAACCTGCCTCCACCTGAGGCAGAGAATTCCACAGACTCACAACTCCTTGTGAGAAAAAGTGTTTCCTCGTCTCCGTTCTAAATGGCTTACCCCTTATGCTTGAACTGTGGCCCCTGGTTCTGGACTCCCACAACATCGGGAACATGTTTCCTGCCTCTAGCGTGTCCAAATCCTTAACAATCTTATATTTAGAACATAGTGGCAGGAGGAATCGCAGACACTGGTTTAAACCGAAGGCAGACACAAAAAGCTGGAGCAACTCAGCGGGTCGGACAGCATCTCTGGAGGAAAGGAAAGGGTGACGATTCAGCTTGAGACCCTCCTTCAGAATGTTGCGTTCCATTCTGGGCACCATGTTATAAGAAAGTAGTTGTCAAGTTGGAAAGGGCGCAGAGAAGATTTACGAGGATGTTGCAAGGACTCGAGGGTCTGAGCTATAGGGAGAGGTTAAGTAGGCTGGGACATTATGTTACCGATGTTGGGGGAGTCCAGAACCAGGAGCCACAGTTTAAGATTAAGGGATAAGCCATATAGAACGGAGATGAGGAAAACCCTTTTCACCCAGAGAGTTGTGAATCTGTGGAATTCTCTGCCTCAGAAGGCAGTGGAGGCCAATTCTCTGGAGGCTTTCAAGCGAAAGTTAGATAGAGCTCTTAAAGATAATGGAGTCAAGGGATATGGGGAGAAGGCAGGAATGAGGTACTGATTGTAGATGATCAACCATGATCACATTGAATGGCGGTGCTGGCTCAAAGGCCAAATGGCCTACTCCTGCACCTATTGTCTATTATCTATTTTCTATTGAGCGCAGGAGGATGAGGGGTGATCTTATAGAGGTGTACAAAGTCATGAGAGGAATAAATCGGGTTGACGCATACAGGCTCAGGCCCAGAGTAGGGGAATCGAAAACCAAAGGTGTAAATCAGAAGGACATTATAGATGTGTGGCACATTGGCGCAGCAGTAGAGTTGCTGTCTCACAGCGCCAGAGACCCTTGTCTATCCTGACCACGGGTGCTGTCTGTACGGAGTTTGCACGTTCTCCCCGTGACCACATGGGTTTTCTCCGGGTGCTCCGGTTTACCCCCACATTCCAAAGACGTGCAGGTTTGTAGGTTAATTGGCTTCTGTATATTGTAAAGTGTCCCGAGTGTGTGTAGGATCGTGCCAGTTTGCGGGGATCGCTGGTCAGCGCGGACACGGTGGGCCGAAGGGCCTGTGGCTTTAAAGTAAGGTCGAAAAGTTTAAAGATGGTGAATGGGAGCTTCAAACACCACAACCTGGCTTTAGCCACTTTAATTTCATGTTTCATGTATCTTGTTGTGTTTTACGACTGTTGGCAGATCAATCTCCCTCCCGGGAAACATCAAGTTCTATCATATAGTGTGGTAGTACACAGTGGCTTGATGTGGAGGGAGCTGCAAAAGGCTTTCAGCAAACCAATGCCTTTAAGCTGTGTCAATCGACTCCCTGCTGTGTACAGAGACATTAGCCCACAAGAGCAGCGCAGAGTAGCTCTGGGCAATGCAATTAAGGATTGAAGATGACTTTAATCAGTACCCGTTGGTTATAAATACTCTTGGTTTGCCTTGCAACGTGCTAACCGCCTTGACGCAGTGAATAGAACAGAAGGTGCTGGAGTAACTCAGCGAGTTAGGCAGTGGCACAGTTGGTATAGTCACCACCTCACAGTGCCAGGGTCCCAGGTTCGATCCTGACCTTGGGTGCTGTCTGTGTGTGTGTGTGTGTGTGAGTGGAGTTTGCACATTCTCCCCATCCTTCCAACAAATAGAACTGCTATCTACCTCATAGGACACCCTTGGACTAGCTTTGATCGAACTTTATCTAGCCCTAAACATCAATATCAATATCAGTATCAGTTTTAGTCGTCACATTGCACATAAAGTGCAGTGAAATGAATTTGCCAGCAGCGGTACAATGAAAAAAAAACACACAAAAACACAATAAAAATTTAACATAAACATCCACCACATGCATTCATCACTGTGGTGGAAAGCACAACATTTGGCCAAGCCTCCTCCATTTCCCCCCGTGGTCGGGTCCTCAACCCTCTGCAGTCGCCGCTGCGGGCGTCTAGATGTTTAGACAATGTAAAGCCCAGATAAGTCCTGAATCGGCTCTTCCCTACTGGAGATCGTGGCTTCAGGTTCATGTAGGCCGCAGGCTAGTATTCGAAGATTTAAAGTACCCGCCGCGCTGCAGCCAGAAGCACCGCAGAGCCGGCGGTCAGAGCTCCTCTCCAGGGAGGGACCCCGCTTCTTATATCATGTATCTGTACACTGTAAATGGCTCGATTGGCAATCATGTATTGTCTTTCTGCTGACTGGTTAGCGCGCAGCAAAAGCTTTTCACTGTACACGTGACAATAAACTAAACTCAAACTGTGACCGCGTGGGTTTCCTCCGGGCGTCTTGGTTTCTTCCCACAAACCCAAAGAAGTGCGGGATCGTAGGTTCATCAGATTCTGTAAAATTGTCCTTGGTGTGTAGGGGAGAGGATGAGAAAGTGGGATCACATAGAACTAGTGTGAACGGAAGGGTGATCGATGGGCGGCATGGACTCGGCAGAGGGAAGGGCTGGATAGCACGCAACAAAAGATTTTCACTCTACCTCGGTACACGTGACAATAAACTAAACTGCAAATGAAGTGGAATATGAGGTAGACACAAAAAGCTGGAGTAACTCAGCGGGTGAGGCAGCATCTCTGGAGAGAAGGAATGGGCGACGTTTCGGGTTGAGACCCTTCTTCAGACTGAAGTTAGGGGGAGGGGGCGGGACAAAGATAGAATGCAGTCGGAGACAGAAAGACTAATGGGAGAACTGGGACAGGAGAAGGATGGAGAGAGAGGGAAAGCAAGGGCTATTTGAGGTTAGAGAAGTCAATGTTCATACCGCTGGGGTGTAAACTACCCAAGCAAAATATGAAGTGCTGTTCCTCCAATTTCTGCTGGGCCTCACTCTGACACTGGAGGAGGCCCAGGACAGAAAGGTCAGATTGGGAATGGGAGGGGGAGTTATAGTTCTGAGCCACCGGGAGATCAGGTAGGTTAAGGCGGACTGAGCGGAGCTGTTCAGCGAAACGATCACCGATCCTGCGCTTGGTCTCGCCGATGTAGAGAAGTTGACAACTGGAACAGCGGATACAGTAGATGAGGTTGGAGGAGGTGCAAGTGAACCTCTGCCTCACCTGGAAAGACTGTTTGGGTCCTTGGATGGTCGAGAGGGGAGCGCAAGGGGACAGGTGTTGCATCTCCTGCGGTTGCAGGGGAAAGTACTGGGGAGGGGGTGGTTTCCAACTCCGGTTCCAGACATCTCCTACTGGAATATGATGTGTTCTTCCATTTTGCGTTTGGCCTCACTCTGGCAATTAAAGCAGTCACCACTGACTATAAAAGAAGACACGCTTTTACTGGTCGAGTGGTTCACTGGTACTTTATTGCTACCAGTGGCAAGGTACAGAGCAATTCATTTCTGTATTCAGTTCAGTACATGAATCACATACTGTAGATACATCTTTGATAAGCATCTCAGTTGCAGTACAAGTGTATAGCAACAGTCCACTGAGACAGTACACTAAGTTGTTTAGGAAGGAACTGCAATTGCTGGTTTACACCGAAGATAGACACAAAATGCTGGAGTAACTCAGGGGGTCAGGCAGCATCTCTGGAGGTGACCTTGCAGGTCAAGACTGAAGAAGGGTCCCGACCTGAAATGTCACCTATTCCTTTTCTCCAGAGATGCTGCCTGAGCCGCTGAGTTACTACAGCATTTTGTATCCATCTTCAGTATCCAAAGTCGCCAGTTTGGGGCCATTTTCGAGTCCCAGTTGTTGTAAGTGCAGGGTTCTTGACCTGACCATGAAGGCCCGTTGTCATGGCGACGTTACAGGGCCTGCCTGGCCAGGCCTCTTCAGGCCGCGTCCTCGGCCTCTTCAGGCCGCGTCCGGTCCATGCATTCGGCCTCTTGGAGCGGCACCCGGTCCAGCCAAGCCCCAGGCTGCTGCACGGCCTCCAGCGGCCCACTCCACCGTCGAGGCAGCACATTCCCTCCCGCAGCCGACCTGCTTTCTGGCCCTCTAAAGTTGAGATCCACGAGATTGGCGTCAAGTTGGGAAAAGGGGAAGTACAACGGGATCTGGGGGTCCTTGTACATCAGTCTATGAAAGTAAGCAGGCAGTGAAGAAAGTGAATGGCATGTTGGCCTTCATAACAAGAGGAATCAAATATAAGAGCAAAGAGGTCCTTCTGCAGTTGTACAGGGCCCTAGTGAGACCACACCTGGAGTATTGTGTGCAGTTTTTGGACCCCTAATTTGAGGAAGGACATTCTAGCTATTGAGGGAGTGCAGCGTAGGTTTACAAGGTTAATTCCCGGGATGGCGGGACTGTCATATGCTGAGAGAATGGAGCAGCTGGGCTTGTACACTCTGGAATTTAGAAGGATGAGAGGATATCTCATTGAAACATATAAGATTGTTAAGGGCTTGGACACACTAGAGGCAGGAAACATGTTCCCGATGTTGGGGGAGGCCAGAACCAGGGGCCACAGTTTAAGAATAAGGAGTAAGCCATTTAGAACGGAGATGAGGAAACACTTTTTCTCACAGAGAGTTGTGAGTCTGTGGAATTCTCTGCCTGGAGGCAGGTTCTCTGGATGCTTTCAAGAGAGAGCTAGATAAGGCTCTTAAAAAAAGGAAGATATGGGGAGAAGGCAGGAACGGGATACTGATTGGGGATGATCAGCCATGATCACATTGAATGGCGTTGCTGGGTCGAAGGGCCAAATGGCGTACTCCTGCACATATTGTCTTTTGTCTATTGAGAAGCTGCCTGACCCGCTGAGTTACTCCAGCATTTTGTGTCTATCTTCGATGAAGAAACAGCATCTGCAGTTCTCCCTGCGATGTGGTCTCAAAGATTCCTGCAGTTTGGCTTTGAGCAGTACTGCGGCTTTAAGCAGAGTAAAGTGCTCGAAGGAGTAGAAAATGGCTATGAATAGCACAGAAAGTTTAAGCAATGTGATGTGTCTTAAAGCACCACCGACTGGTTTAAGATAAGAAAACTGGTTACATGCCCTGTAGAACAGTTTTAAGTATCACCGCAGGTTACAAACAGTACAATCTGACTCTGAGCTACACTGAAGACTTTGGGCATTGCAAATGGATACTATAAATGCATATAATCCTCCAATATTTTTGCCACCTCCAACGGGATCCCACCACTGGCCACATCTTCCCATCTCCACCCCTTTCTGCTTCCCGCAGAGACCGTTCTCTCCGTAACTCCCTGGTCAACACGTCCCTTCCCACCCAAACCACCCCCTCCCTGGGTACTTTCCCCTGCAACCGCAGGAGATGCAACACCTGTCCCTTTACCTCCATCCTCGACTCCATCCAAGGACCCAAACAGTCTTTCCAGGTGAGGCAGAGGTTCACTTGCACCTCCTCCAACCTCATCTACTGTATCCGCTGCTCTAGGTGTCAACTTCTCTACATCGGCGAGACCAAGCGCAGGCTCGGCGTTCGTTTCACTGAACACCTCCACTCAGTCCGTCTTAACCGACCCGATCTCCCAGAGACTCAACACTTCAACTCCCCCTCCCATTCCCACACTGACCTTTCTGTCCTGGGCCTCCTCCATTGTCAGAGTGAGGCCCAGTGCAAATTGGAGGAACAGCACCTCATATTTCGCGTGCGCAGTTTACACCCCAGCGGTATGAACATTGACTTCTCTAACTTCAAATAGCCCTTGCCCTCTCTCCATACCCTTCCCAGTTCTCCTGCTAGTCTTACTGTCTCCGACTACATTCTATCTCTGTACCACCCACTACCCTGACATCAGTCTGAAGATAGGTCTCGACACGAAACATCGCCCATTCCTTCTCTCCAGAGATGCTGCCTGTCCCACAGAGTTACTCCAGCAATTTGTATCTACCTACTATAAAAGCAGGTTCAAGTTTCGTCTTGCTGTCAAACAGCACGAAAACAGACCCTTCGGCCCAACTAGCCCGTGCCGACCAAGATGCCTCAATCATGCTACTCGCACCTGCCCGCATTTAGCCCATATCCCTCTAAACCTCTCCTATCCATGTACTTTCAAATGTCTTTTAAATGCTGTAATAGTCCCAGCCTCAACTACCTCCTCTGGCAGCTCATTCCATACACATTATGTGTGAACAAGTTGCCTCACAGATTCCTATTACATTTTTTCCTTCTCACCTTAAACCTATGTCCTCCAGTTCTTGACTTCCCTACTCTGGGTGAAAGACTTTCACCCTATCCATTCCCTCCATGGTTTTATACAACCTCTGTAAGATCGCCTCTCATCCTCCTGCGCTCCAGCTAATGTCCTATCCTGCCCAACCTCTCCCTATAGCTCAGGATTCTTGAGTCCTGGCAACGTCATCCTAAATCTTCTCTGTATTCTTTCCAGATTCACGACATCCTTCCTAATTCCATGCATAGATGCAATCAAGTCAACCTGAAGTACAACAGGTAGAGTAAAGGGGAAGATACAGAGTGCAGAATATAGTTCTCAGCATTGTAGCGCACCAGTTCCACAGACAAAGTCCAATGTCTGCAATGGGGTAGAGGTGAATGAGACAGAACTGTAGCTTATTGAAGGAGCGTTCAGAAGCCTGATAACAGAGGGGAAGAAGCTGTTCCTGAGTCTGGTGGTGCGTGCTTTCAAGCTTCTGTACCTTCTGCCGGATGGGAGCGGGGAGAAGAAGGGACAAGCCTTTGATTATGTCTTTGATTAACCTGCTGTGGAGGCTTTGAAGAGCATGCTAAAGAGGTTGGTTTACTGCCTGGGTTAGAAGATATTATTTTCTCTGGAGCATCGGAGGTTGAGGGGTGACCCGAGGGGTGATTGAGGTTTATAAAGTTATGAGATGCCTAGATCCATTAGAACCTTTCCCCCCCAGAGTGGAAATGTCAAATATTAGAGGGCACAGCTTCCAGGTGAGAAGGGCAAAGATTAAAGGAGATGTGCGGGGCAAGATTGGGTGCCTGGAATACGCTGCCAGGGGTGGTGGTGGAGGCAGATACAATAGTGGTGCTTAAAAGGCCTGTCCCACTTAGGCAATGTTTTCGGTGACTGCCAGTGAGATTCAGTCGTAGCAAGTCGGCGAAAAACCGGCGAGTGGACCCCCCTACAACAATGTCTACGACAACCTACAACAACCTACCACCTAGTCGACGTTAAGCTACCGGCGACCCATTAGGACGTCCACCTACGACCACACAGGTGACAACCTACGACAACCAACGACAACCAAAGTCAACCTACGTCCACCCGCGACAAGCTACGACAAGCAACGACCCTGTCGGCGACAACTGAAGACAATTCAGTCGCCGGTACCTGTCGCCGGTTGACGTAGGTTGACGTAGGTAGTCGCCAATGGAATTCACCGAAGTCAGCACCCGGCGACAACCAACGTCACCTGGCGACAACCTACGTCAGCACCTACGACAGGAGAAGACAAGCTACGTCAAGCCCACAGTTGCTGAAAAGTTTTGAACGTTTCAAAATCCAGCGGCAACAAGAAAAATGTTACGACTCTTTAGGCGACTTGAGGAGACGACTCACGCCCATACAGGCGTCACCCCGCGACCATGTGCCGACAGCTTAATTGCTTGTAGTCACCAAAAAAATCGCCTCAGTGGGACAGGCCCTTAAGTGTTTTTTGTATAGGCTGATGTGTCTGGATCACGTGCAGGCAGAGGAGATTAGTTTAACGTGGCATCATGTTCGGCACGGACATTGCGGGTCTAAGGGGCCGTTTCTGTGCTGTACTGTTCGATGTTCTAAGCCGTGCATAAGTTCATGTTCATAAGTCATAGAAGCAGAAATTCCTCCTCAATTCCATTCTCAAGCAACGTCCTTTAATTCTGAGGCCATGACCTCTAGCCTTAGACTCTCCCACTAGTGGAAACATCCTCTTCCACTCTATCCAGGCCTTTCACTAATCTGTACGTTTCAATGAGGTCCCCCCTCATTCTTCTAAACTCCAGCGAGTACAGGCCCAGTGCCAACAAACGCTCATCATAGGTTAATCCACTCATTCCTGGGGTCATTCTTGTAAACCTCCTCTGGACCCTCTCCAGAGTCAGCATATCCTTCCTCAGATATGGTGCCCGGAATTCCTCACAATACTCCAAATGTGACCTGACCAGCACCTTATAGGGCCTCAGCGTTACATCCCTGGGTAAGGACCGTTCCAGGATCCAGGCCCTTTCACCATGCAGTAAGTTTGATTGAGTGTTATTTAGGTACAATCAGGACTTTAACATGAGCAAAGTGGTTTTAAACAGGGCCATCAGTGCTAACAGGCTCCAAGCATCTGTGCAGAAGCTCTTACGTCATGTAAGCTGCCACAAGCAGGGGACGATGCTGGCTGTTAGAAACACAGACGACAAGAGCAGATGACCTCAGACATCGCAAACTGGATGAAGCTGTTCAAACTGCCTTCAGGCAGGCGATTAGTGGCCACAAGCTGTGACAAGATTCCAGGAATGAGTGGGTTAGCATATGATGAGCGTTTGACGGCACTGGGCCTGTACTCGCTGGAGTTTAGAAGGATGAGGGGAAACTCATTGAAATGTACTGAATAGTGAAAGGCTTGGATAGAGTGGATGTGGAGAGGATGTTTCCACTAGTGGGAGAGTCTAGGACTAGGGGTCACAGCCTTAGATTGAAAGGACGTTCTTTTAGGAAAGAGATGAGGAGGAATTTCTTTAGTCAGAGGGTGGTGAATCAGTGGAATTCTTTGCCTCAGGAGGCTGTGGAGGCCAAGTCCGTGGATATATTTAAGGCGGAGATACTGTAGATAGATTATTGATTAGTGCGGGTGTCAGGGGTTATGAGGAGAAGGCAGGAGAATAGGGTTAGAAGGGAGAGATAGATCAGCCATGACTGAATGGCGGAGACTTGATGGTCACATTCTGCTCCTATCACTTATGATCTTATGATAATTTTATGAGGTAAAAATGGCTACGAAGGTGCTGTGTGGCATCAAGAATTGCTTCATGACTCTCTACAATGCAAGGTGGGTTCACATAGCACTCAAATAAAAAGCAAAGTGCTTCATGCAAACTGGAGGAACAGCACCTCATATTGCGCTTGGCAAGTTGCTGGAGTATCTCAGCGCATCAGGCAGCTTCTCTGGAGAACGTGGACGGGTGACTTTTGGGTTGAGACCCTTCTTCCAAGGATCGGAGTCTGAAGAAGTTTGATACAAACTCCGTACAGACAGCACCCGTAGTCGGGATCGAACCTGGGTCTTCGGCGCTGCATTCGCTGTAAGGCAGCAACTCTACCGCTGCGCCTTTTAAATTCAGATTTAAATTCTGGCCTTTTTCCGACCAAATGTCGATTAAACCCCCCTAACTGTGTACACTTTAGATTTTAGCGATTCAGTGTGGAAACAGATCCTTGAGCCCACTGATTCTATGCTGACTAGTGATAATCCTGTACACTAACACTATCCCACACATACTAGACACAACTTATAATGTTACCAAGCCAATTAGACTTCAAACTGGTGCGTCTTTTGAATGTGGGCGGAAACCGGAGCTCCTTGAGAAGACCCATGCAGTCACAGGGAGAACGTACAAACCCCGTACAGACAGCACCCACAGTCAGGATGGAACCTGGGTCTCTGGCGCTGTGAGGCAGCAACTCTACCCCTGCGCCAACACGCTGCCCTATTACTTATCAGCTATCACTTGCCCCACCTCTCTTATAGTTTACTTTCCAACCCCTACAATCAGTCTGAAGAAGGATCCCGACCTGAAACCTTACCTATCCATGGTCACCATAGATGCTGCCTGACCCACTGAGTTACTCCAGCACTCTGTGAAATGTCACATATCCATGTTCTCCAGAGATGCTGCCTGACCCGCTGAGTTACTCCAGCACTTTGTGCCCTTTTCTTTTCTAAACCAGCATCTGCAGTTCCTTGTTTCTATACAAAAAAAGTACTGGAATAACTCAGCAGGTCAGGGAGCATCTCTGGAGAACGTGGATAGGTGACGTTTCATATCGGGACCTTTCCACAGTGCAAATTGGCTGTAACCTGTACAAACACTTTTGACCAACTTTATTTAATGCAAGATGGCTTGCATCTATACTTCGAAAGAGTCAAGAGTGTTTTGAGAGCCAAACGTCCCACAACAGAACAATTTAATTCTTATTTACGGCAGCACCTCATATGAATGCGTGAATGAATATTTTATTGTCACATGTGGGAAGTCACAGTGAAACTCTTTGCTTGCATTCCCAAGGTATGTAAATAGTCACCACATAAAGGGCCCAGACAAAGTTAGAAATCCCCGCACCCCCCAGTTCCTTCTTTGTTCTTCTCCCTCTTCCCCCTCCCTCACTATAGTCCCCCCACGCCGGGTCCTCATTGTTCCTTCCCTCGGCAGCGGCGCCATCATCGGCCGCCGCACCGACCTCTCCGCTGATGCCGCCGGGTCCTCTCCGGATTTCTCCGTGGTGCTCCGACCCGCGATGCCCCGGCTGGGCTCTGACCCAGGCTTCTCCGTGGCCATCCCAGAGGCATTGAGACCGCGGCATATCGGCAAAGGCCTCCGACCACGCTCACAGTCTGCGGCCGCTTCATAAGCCGCTTGAGTAAATTATAACCCAATGGTATGAACATTGACCTCCACTTTAAGGTAGCATCCTCCCACCCTCTTCCCCCACCACCCCGACTCCCCCCCTCCCCCCCTCATTGAAACATACAGAATAGTGAAAGGCTTGGATAGAATGGATGTGGAGAGGATGTTTCCACTAGTGGGAGAGCCTAGGACTGGAGGTCATAGGTTCAGAATTAAAGGACGTTCTTTTAGGAAGGAGAGGAGGAGGAATTTATTTAATCAGAGGGTGGTGAATCTGTGGAATTCTTTGCCACAGACGGCTGTGGAGGCCAAGTCACTGGATATTTTTACGGCAACGATAGATACAGTGCATTCAGAAAGTATTCAGACCCCCTTCACTTTTTCCACATTTTGTTACGTTACAGCCTTATTCTAAAATGGATTAAATTCATTTTTTTAATTATCAATCTACACACAATGCCCCATAATTTAAAAAAAGCAAAAACAGGTGTTTAGAAATTTTTTGCAAAGTAATTAAAAAGAAATAACTGAAATATCACATTTACATAAATATTCAGACCCTTTACTCAGTACTTATTTGAGGCACCTTTGGCAACGATTACAGCCTCAAGTCTTCTTGGGTATGATGCTACAAGCTTGGCACACCTGTATTTGGGTAATTTCCCCCATTCTTCTCTGCAGATCCTCTCAAGCTCTGTCAGGTTGGATGGGGAGCGTCAATGCACAGCTATTTTCAGATCTCTCCAGAGATGTTCAATCGGGTTCAAGTCCGGGCTCTGGCTGGGCCACTCAAGGACATTCACAGACTTGTCACAAAGCCACTCCTGCGTTGTCTTGGCTGTGTGCTTAGGGTCGTTGTCCTGTTGGAAGGTGAACCTCCGCCCCAGTGTGAGGTCCTGAACGCTCTGGAGCAGGTTTTCATCAAGGATCTCTCTGTACTTTGCTCCGTTCATCTTTCCCTCGATCCTGACTAGTTTCCCAGTTCCTGCCGCTGAAAAACATCCCCACAGCATGATGCTGCCACCACCATGCTTCACCATAGGTATGGTATTGGCCAGGTGATGAGCGGTGTCTGGTTTCCTCCAGACGTGACACTTGGCATTCAGGCCAAAGAGTTCAATCTTGGTTTCATCAGACCAGAGAATCTTGTTCAGGTGCCTTTTGGCAAACTCCAAGCGGGCTGTCATGTGCCTTTTACTGAGGAGTGGCTTCCGTCTGGCCACTCTACCATAAAGGCCTGATTGGTTGAGTGCTGCAGATATAGTTGTCCTTCTGGAAGGTTCTCCCATCGCCACAGAGGAATTCTGGAGCTCTGTCAGAGTGACCATCGGGTTCTTGGTCACCTCCCTGACCAAGGCCCTTCTCCTCCGATTGCTCAGTTTGGCCAGGGGTGGCCAGCTCTATGAAGAGCCCTGGTGGTTCCAAAGTTCTTCCATTTAAGAATGACGGAGGCCATTGTGCTCTTCAGGACCTGCAATGTTGCAGAAATTGTTTTATACCCTTCCCCAGATCTGTGTCTCGACACAATCCTGTCTCGGAGGTCTACGGACAATTCCTTCGTCTTCATATAACCATATAACTATATAACAATTACAGCACGGAAACAGGCCATCTCGACCCTTCTAGTCCGTGCCGAACACATATTCTCCCCTAGTCCCATATACCTGCGATCAGACCATAACCCTCCATTCCTTTCCCGTCCATATAACTATCCAATTTATTTTTAAATGATAAAAACGAATCTGCCTCCACCACCTTCACTGGAAGCTCATTCCACACAGCCACCACTCTCTGAGTAAAGAAGTTCCCCCTCATGTTACCCCTAAACTTCTGTCCCTTAATTCTCAAGTCATGTCCCCTTGTTTGAATCTTCCCTACTCTCAGTGGGAAAAGCTTATCCACGTCAACTCTGTCTATCCCTCTCATCATTTTAAAGACCTCTATCAAGTCCCCCCTTAACCTTCTGCGCTCCAAAGAATAAAGGCTTCACGGCTTGGTTTTTGCTCTGACATATACTGTCAATTGTGGGACCTTATATAGACAGGTGCGTGCCTTTCCAAATCATGTCCAATCAATTTAATTTACCACTGGTAGACTCCAATCAAGTTGTAAAACTTTTCAAGGATAATTAATGGAAACAGGATGAATTTTGAGTGTCATAGCAAAGGGTCTGAATACTTATGTAAATGTGATATTTCAGTTATTTCTTTTTTAATTAATTTGCAAAAAATTCTAAACACTTTTTTTCGCTTCTTCATTCTGGGGTATTGTGTGTAGGTTGGTGATTAAAAAATGAAATTAAAAATATGGCTGTAACGTAACAAAATGTGGAAAAAGTGAAGGGGTCTGAATACTTTCTGAATGCACTGTAGATTCTTAATTAGTACAGGTGTCAGAGGCTATGGGGAAAGGCAGGAGAATGGGGTAGGAGGGAGAGATTGATCAGCCACGATTGAATGGTGTAGACTTGATGGGCCGAATGGCCTAATTTTGCTCCAACCACTTATGATCTTACGATCTTATGATCTTAATCAGTGCTGGTGATGTGAGACTGCTGGTACTGGGGTCTTGAGCTTTGTACTTTGAGCACGTGGGCTTTTGAAGTAACGCAGTGGGTAAGGGCGTTTGTGGTGGGAAATGGTGACATTTCAAGTGGAGACCCATCATCTAGTCTTGATGCAAAACATTGTCAATCCACACATCTTGCATGCGGCTCATTTTGTTTATCGGTGTTTTCTGGCTTTAAGCAAGGAAGTTTTAGTTTTAGTGATAGAGATACAGCATAGAAACATGCCCGTCGGCCCACCGAGTCCGCACCAACCAGCGATCACCGTTACACTAGTTCGAGCCTACACAACTTACATACAATACAATACAATTCAATTTATTGTCATTTGGACCCCGTGAGGTCCAAACGAAATGCCGTTTCTGCAGCCATACATTACAACAAATAGACCCAAGACACAACATAATTTACATAAACATCCATCACATTGCTGTGATGGAAGGCCAAAAAAACTTCTCTCTCCACTGCACTCTCCCCCCCCATGTCAGAGTCAAAGTCAAAGCCCCCGGCGGGCGATGGCGAATTGTCCCGTGGCCATTAAGCCACGCCGGGTAATGCAAGTTCGCTCGCAGCCCGCCGCCATTCCAAGCCGCGCGGGGCGGTGCTGTAAGGCCCCGCTCCAGGAGCACTTCAACCCCGCAACTCGGGCGGGAGAAGTCGCCGTTGCGGAAGCCCCGAAAAGCGGTCTCCCTCCAGGGACCCGCGGGCTCCCGGTGCCGCCCGCCAAACCCACAGTTGCAGCCACCGAATCTCCGGGGGTCAGGCCGCAGCAGCGTCCACCACAGCTCCACCCGCTCTGGACTCGGCCAGCTCCGCGACGGTGAGGTGAGTGTCGGCACTGGAGTCCCCGGTTTTCCTGTTGGAGGCCGCTCCTCATTGCAGCCCCAACAACAACGGAGACCCGACTTACAGAAGCAACTTGCAGGACAATTAACTTGTGACTGAGTGGGTTTTCTCCGGGTGCTCCAGGTTCCTCCCACGTTCCAAAGGCGTGCGGGTTTGTATGTTAATTAGCCTTTGTAAATTGCCCCCTAGTGTGTAGGGAGTGGATGAGCAAGTGGGATAACATGGTAGCAGTGTGAACGGGTGATCGATGGTCGACGCGGACTCGGTGGGCCGAAGGGCTTGTTTCCATACTGCGTCCTCTAAAGGAAACAAAGGATGCCGCATATGTGGAGAAACCCACTGAGTTATGCCCCTGTCCCACTTAGGCAATTCTTTTAGGTGACTACAGGCGACTAGGCTGTCGCCACATGGTCGCCGGGGTGTCACCTGTATGGTCTTCTCAGTCGCCCAAAGAGTCGTACCCTTTTTCTGGTCGCCGCTGGATTTTGAAATATCTGTTCAAAACTTTTTGGCAACAGTTGGTTGTCGCCGGTGCCAACTTTGGTGAATTCCATTGGCGACTACCTACGTCAACCAGCGACAGGTACCAGTGACTGAATTGTCTTGTTGTCTTCAGCTGTCGCACAACTTTGGGGTGTGGGCGGAAACGGGAGCACCCGGAGATAAACCCACGCGGCCACAAGGAGAATGTGCAAACTCCGTACAGACAGCACCCGTAGTCAGGATTGAGCGCTGGTCTCTGGCGCTGTAATGCATTCATTGCGTGGTGGCTTTAAGTCGTGCAAGCTGGTTGCAGCATAGTACCCGATGTTGAATCACTTTACCAACTGTGGCAAGGCAGTTCAAGCCTGCTGTTAGCAAACTGGCTTTAGACAGTGCAAAATGCTTAGCAGCTGTGCTGTTGGCTTGGGTTGCACAGAGTGGCTCTTAGCATTGCAAGTGACTTTAAGAATGCCAAACTGGTTTTGATCAGCGCTAACTGGCTTTAAACTGTATTGATGTCTTGAAGCAGTGCACAGTGGCTGCTTACAGTTTTTGGAGTTGACACCCAAAACGTCACCTATCCATGTTCTCCACAGATGCTGCCTGACCTGCTGAGTTACTCCAGCACTCTGTGAAACGTCACCTATCCATGTTCTCCACAGATGCTGCCTGACCCGCTGAGTTACTCCAGCACTCTGTATTCAGGAGTTGAAGGGAAGTGTGTTCAGGGAACTGAAGGCTTCCCGACGGGCCACGGCTGTTGACCGGGAACGCGGACGGAGGCCTTTATAGAGGCGCCGTGGTGTCGATGCATCCCGGATCGCCACGTAGGAGCCCGGGTCGGGGCCCGGCCGTGGTCTCGCAGGTTGAACGGATGAGCCAGGCCTCGCGGGTCCGGGTCAGGTGGAGCGGCCGATGGAGTCCGTGGCTAGGGCCGGGGTCGGCACCACGGAGATGTGAAGTGAGGCATCGACAGCGGTGAAGCCTCGCGGCGGCGGCGATGCCTCGCGGGTTGGCTAGAGGTCGACGATCGATGAGAGCGTGGAGGAACCACCGTGAGAGGGGAGGGGAAGAACAATGGAGACCCGGCGTGGGGGAACCACCGCGGGGGGGGGAGCAAAAGGAGGGGCCGGAGTGCTTTGTAACTTTGTCAGCGCTGTAGGTGGCTGCTATTTGTATACATTGTGTACGCAAGCAAAGAATCCCACTGTGCCTAGTCACAAGTGACAATAAAGTAATCCATTCCTAAAAGGCCTGTCCCACTTACGCGTCCTTGGCTCGCAAATTACCGACGTCGTGGTCGCTTGAGGCGTACGGGCACCGTATGGCCACGCGGGGCCGGTCCCACTTAGAAGCGCGCAGTTGTGAGGGGCTGGTCCCGACATCGCGCGGGGCTCCGAAATTCATGCAGTGGCCGACATTTTTGCACGCCAACGGCCTGTCAGCATGCAGGCGCATTGCGGTCATACGCAGCGTTGTACGTCACCGCCCGATGACGTCAACGCCCGGCGCCGTGCGACACCCAAATTCAGTCGGCCCGCCTCCTGCCCAGCTGATTGATAAGCATGATGTAAATGACATCACGCGCAAACTTAACATGAACTTAGCGCCTACTAGCGTGTACTTAGCGTGAACTCCGCTTCCGGTTGGTTGCGCCAAACGCACGCAATTGCATGCAAGTGGGACAGGCCCTTAACTATAAGGAGAGGTGGAAAAAATATGTGTAGGAAGGTGCTGGTTTAAACCGATGATAGACACAAAAAAACAGAATAACTCAGCGGGACAGGCGAACGACACAGAACTGAAGAACGGTCTCGACCCGAAACATCACACATTCCTTCTTTCCAGTGATGCTGCCTGTCCCGCTGAGTTACTCCAGCATTTTGTGTCTACCTGCTGCCGACAGTTAGTGCCTGACAACAGTTTTTTCACAGCTGAACCATCCTACAACAACTTCAGAGCAGTGTGTCGGAAGGAACTGCTGATGCTGGTTTACACCGAAGATTGACATAAAACGCTGGAGCAATCAAGGACTGGCCACTCCCTCTTCTCCCCTCTCCCATCAGGGCAAAAGGTACAGAAGTGTGAAAACACACACCTCCAGATTCAGGGACAGTTTCTTCCCAGCTGTTATCAGGCAACTGAATCATCCCACCACAACCAGAGTGCAGTTCTGAACTACTATTTACCTAATTGGTGACCCTCGGACTATCTTTGATCGGACTTTACTGGCTTTACCTTGCACTCAACGTTATTCATGTTAATCCCTTTATGCTGGCTCGTTGTAATCAAGTATTGTCTTTCCGCTGGTACACAAAAATGCTGGAGAAACTCAGCGGGTGCAGCAGCATCTATGGAGCAAAGGAAATAGGCAATGTTTCGGGCCGAAACCCTTCGTCTTTCCGCTGACTGGTTAGCACGCAGACAAAAGCTTTTCACTGTACCTCTGTACACGTGATAATTTGTTAAACTCAAACTAACAATGGAGATTGCCAGCACAGATTATTGTATATATTGCAGTCTATGCAGAAGAAGTCTTTCGAGGCACCATAGAAAACACACTGTTGGGTGCAAAACAGCTTGGTCTGCCCAAGAATGTGAGAAACTGCAGAGAGTTGTTGATGTAGCCCAGTCCATCACACAAACTAGACTCCCCACCATCCACTCCATCTACACTTCACACTGTAGGTTGCAAAGCAATCGACACAATCAAAGACTTGTCCCACCCCGGTCATTCCTTCTTCTCCCTGCTCCCGCCCGGCAGAAGCTACAGAAGCTTGAAAGTGCGCACCACCAGTCTCAGGAACAGCTTCTTCCCCTCTGTTATCAGGCTTCTGAACGGTCCTTCCATAAGCTAGGGCACTGTCCGATTCACCTCTACCCCATTGCGGACATTGGACTTTGTCTGTGGAACTGGTGCGCTACAATGCTGAGAATATAGGGAGAAGAGTCAAGAGTGTTTTATTGTCATATGTCCCAGATAGAACAATGAAATTCTTACTTGCTGGAGAATGGGGTTAGGAGGGTGAGATAGATCAGCCATGATTGAATAACGGAGTAGACTTGATGGGCCAAATGGCCTAATTCTACTCCTATCACTTTTGATCATGACTTTATGATCTTATGACTCCAGGTTTCTGTCTATCTAAGGTTCAGAGCGGGATATGGGCGAAACACGGCCAAATGGGATTAACTTAAATGGGGCATCTTGATCGGCATGGACGTTGGATGTTGTATGGTTCTATGAATCAACTCTACCAAATATATGCTTAATGCTCACCTATAGATTAGTCAAACTTGATGTCCCTTTCATAAATCCACACCGACAGTGTTCAACTATTATTGTTATTATTATTATTTAAATATCTTGAAGGCATGTCATTTATCTTCTTCTTCTTGCATATGGCGTGCACAGCCTAAAGTTGTAGGACAACTTGTTCTATTTGATCTTATTGGGTTGTGCACGCCGGGTTGATTGGATTACAGGGCGGACCACATGAAGGTTGCAATCTCCCACCCCGCCCCCCTCCCCACTCCCACATCATTTATGACCTCCCCTCCCCCCAACATCCCCTCCCCCCAACAACCATGTCAGGCTAACAGATTGCTACTTCACCAACTTCTCTCTCCCTCTTCAAATGATGGTGCTTACACTTTTAACCCAGCAAACTGCTGGAACCATTCCCCAATCTCTGAATGTTTGCAAAACGACAAACAGACTATCTATTATCTCCACGGCCACCTCTTTCAAAACTCTAGTATGCAGATCCTTAACATTCATCAGTTCTCTGGCTCATTAATCTTTCGAGTTTTTCAAATTTATATCTGATTACATATTTCTTTTATTTTCCCATTTGCATTGGATCCTTGGTTCTGCGATATTTCTGGAACGTTTTGTGTGCCATAATCTGTGAAATATTTGCTTAATTATTCTGACATGTTCTTATTCCCCATTATAAATGCTCTTGCCTCTCAGTAATAAACATGGAAGAATACAACACAGGATCCCGACAGTCCTCTCAGGTGAGGCAGAGGTTCACTTGCATCCAGGTGTGGACTCCTATACATCGGCGAGACCAAGCGCAGACTCGGCGATCGTTTCGCTGAACAACTCCTCTCAGTCTGCCTCAACCTACCTGATCTCCCGGTTGCTCAGCACTTTAGCTCCCCCTCCCATTCCCACACTGAACTTTCTGTCCTGGGCCTCCTCCATTGTCAGAGTGAGGCCCAGTGCAAATTGGAGGATCAGCACCTCATATTTCGCTTGGACAGCTTACACCCCAGCGTTATGAATATTGACTTCTCTAACTTCAAGTAACCCTTGCTTTCCCTCTCTCTCCATCCCTCCCCTACCCAGTTCTCCCACCAGTCTGACTGTCCCCCTGATTAAATGTTATTTATGTATGCTTCTTTGTCACCTTCTCCTAACTAACAATGATAACACTTAAGGTGCAGCTGGTAGAGCTGCTGCCTCACAGCACCAGGGACTCAGGTTCGATCCTGACCATGGGTACTGTCTGTGGAGTTTGCGTGTTCTCCCTGTGACCACGTGGGTTTGCTCCGGGTGCTCCGGTTTCCTCCCACATCCCAAAGACGTGTTGGTTTTTGGCTCAATTGGGTTCTGTAAATTGCCCACAGTGTGTAGGGGTGTGGATAAGAAAGTGGGATAATATAGAACTAGTGTGAACAGGTGATCGCTGGTTGGTTTGGACTCGATGGGCCGAAGGGCCTGGTTCCACGCTGTATTTCTAAACTATAAACTAAATTGAAACTAAATCAAACATTTTCTGTGTAAAAAATCTTTCCACATAAATCTCCTTTAAACCTTCCCCTTCGAACTTTAAAGCAATTCTCTCTAGATTTAGCAGTTCCGCCATGTAGAGAGATCTAGAACAAAAGGTGGGTTGTAAACTGCTGAAGAGAAATATGAGGTGCTGTTCCTCCAAGGTGCGAGTGCCCTCACATTGACAATGGAGGAGGCCCAGGACAGAAAGGTCAGTGTGGGAATGGAATTAGGGTTGCCAACTGTCCCGTATTAGCCGGGACAGCCCGTATATTGGGCTAAATTGGTTTGTCCCGTACGGGACCGCCCTTGTCCCGTATTTGACCGCTACTACTCGGGTCGAGGGGACTGTCGGGTCGGAGCGCCGCGTCCGGCCCCGCCTCACCCGTCCCGACGTAGTGCAGCCCATGGAGTGCAGCAGCAGCAGCAGCGCCTCGCCCGTGGCCCCGTCGGTCGGCAGCCCGGCCAGCTGTCCGACCTTCGGACCTTTGTTCATGGCCGATCATTGGTTCATGAGTTGGACGGGGCGCCGGGCTTTGCGCGCGACGTCGTGCGGCCCGGGCCAAAACTCCTCAGCTGGCCCGCCGGCTGGGCTTTGTGTGCAGTCCAGCACCCTGGCCAACTCATCATTCACCCAGCCACGGCCTCGCCTGCAGTCCGTTTGTCTTTTCTGTTTTTTGTTTTCTCTTGTCCCGTTTTTACAGTTTATTTCGGTTTATTTAGTTGTTTATGTGTGGGGGGGGGGGGGGGGGGGGGGGGGGGGGGGGGTGGGTGGGTGTAACATGTTTTTTGACTCTTCCTTCGGGGGGGGGGATGCGACCTTTCCTGCCGTATCCCCCGTCTCCGTGTCCGTCTGCGCTGAGGCCTATCGCGGAGCTGGCGGCCTCCAACTGCGACCGACCTCGAGGCTGCGGAGGCAGAGCCAGGACTTACCAACGCGAGGCTGGCTGACTTCGGGGCTGTGGTTGCGGGGCGACCCAATTTCCGACCCGACTTTGGAGCCTCGGAGGCTCTGCCGCGGGCCAATGGACGACATCATCGGGAGCTCGCAGGTCACAGGTTGGTGACCTATTTTTCCGGAGCTCCCGCAACAACAGCTGCGTCCGCTGGACTGGAGGGCGGCAGCTTTGGCAGCTTCGACCGCCCCGGGCCGCGGAGTTTGAACGTTCGCGGAGCTCGGATTCAGCCGTGGGACTTGAACACCGTCACCCGGCGGGGTCACAACAACGGAGGCTTGGATTGCCTCAACGCAGAGGGAGAGCAAGGAGGGAAGAGACAATGACTTTGGGACTTTAAACTGTGTTGAGTGTTTGTTATTTATTCTATGTTATGACTGCAGGCTAAACCATTTTGTTGCACTGAAAAGTGCAATGACAATAAATTGAATCCGAATCCGAATTGCCGTCGGGAATTTGTGCCGTATGTTGATCTTTTGTACCTTATTTGGGAGTGAGAAAGTTGGCGACCCGAGAATCGGAGGGATAGTAAGTGTTCACCTACACTTTGTACTGATCGTATCATTGTACTGATTTAGGCACGGGGTTATCAGACAGACAGAATGGAAGGGCCTTCAAGTAGCTTAGTTTAGAGGTACAGCAATCAGTGGACTGTGGGGAGTTGAAGGGTGATGGGCAGATTGAGTCGGGTGGGGAATGGAGGGGTGGTGTTTGACTGAAAGATTGAAAGATACAGCATGAAACAGGCCCATAGTCCCACCGAGTCCACACTCACCATCAATCACCCCTTCACACCGGGGTCAAGGAATGAGCGTTCACGTCGCGGCCCTGTTTCAACCAATCTTTCCACCACCACGCACAAGACGCACAAGAAGCGCAAGACAGACACCATTGTGCAGATGCCGAGAAGTGTGTTCAGCTCTTGCTGAACAACTTCTAATCTTGTGTGTGGACTCGATAAGAAGAAGAAGACCCCTTCACACCAGTTCTATAATATTTCCCATTTGTTCATCCATTCTCCAAACACTAGGGAGAATTTTACAGAGGGCCAATTAACCTACAAACCCACACGTGTTTATTGGGAGGTAACTGGGCCATGTATCTGTGGAATTCTTTGCCACAGAGGCTGTGGAGGCCAAGTCAATGCATATTTTCAAGGCAGAGATAGATAGATTGTTGATTAGTGTCAAGTGTCAGGGGTTATGGGGAGAAGGCAGGAGAATGGGGTTAGGGGGCAGAGATAGATCTGCCATGTTTGAATGGCAGAGTAGGCTTGATGGGTCAAAAGGCCTAATTCTGCTCCTATCACATATGACCTTTTGACATCGTGAAGCCCACGCGGTTACAGGGAGAACGTGCAAACTCCACACACACGGACAGCACCCGAGGTCAGGATCGAACCCGGGTCTCTGGCGCCGTGAAGGGCCTGTCCCACTGTACCATATAACCATATAACCATATAACAATTACAGCACGGAAACAGGCCATCTCGGCCCTACAAGTCCGTGCCGAACAACTTTTTTCCCTTAGTCCCACCTGCCTGCACTCATACCATAACCCTCCATTCCCTTCTCATCCATATGCCTATCCAATTTATTTTTAAATGATACCAACGAACCTGCCGCCACCACTTCCACTGGAAGCTCATTCCACACCGCTACCACTCTCTGAGTAAAGAAGTTCCCCCTCATGTTACCCCTAAACTTCTGTCCCTTAATTCTGAAGTCATGTCCTCTTGTTTGAATCTTCCCTATTCTCAAAGGGAAAAGCTTGATCACGTCAACTCTGTCTATCCCTCTCATCATTTTAAAGACCTCTATCAAGTCCCCCCTTAACCTTCTGTGCTCCAGAGAATAAAGACCTAACTTATTCAACCTATCTCTGTAACTTAGTTGTTGAAACCCAGGCAACATTCTAGTAAATCTCCTCTGTACTCTCTCTATTTTGTTGACATCCTTCCTATAATTGGGCGACCAAAATTGTACACCATACTCCAGATTTGGTCTCACCAATGCCTTGTACAATTTTAACATTACATCCCAGCTTCTATACTCAATGCTCTGATTTATAAAGGCTAGCATACCAAAAGCTTTCTTTACCACCCTATCTATATGAGATTCCACCTTCAAGGAACTATGCACGGTTATTCCCAGATCCCTCTGTTCAACTGTATTCTTCAATTCCCTACCATTTATCATGTACGTCCTATTTTGATTTGTCCTGCCAAGGTGTAACACCTCACATTTATCAGCAATAAACTCCATCTGCCATCTTTCAGCCCATTTTTCCAAATGGCCTAAATCACTCTGTAGACTTTGGAAATCCTCTTCATTATCCACAACACCCCCTATCTTGGTATCATCTGCATACTTACTAATCTAATTTACCACCCCTTCATCCAGATCATTGATGTACATGACAAACAACAAAGGACCCAACACAGATCCCTGAGGCACCCCACTAGTCACCTGCCTCCAACCCGACAAACAGCCATCCACCATTACCCTCTGGCTTCTCCCATTCAGCCACTGCTGAATCCATCTTGCTATTCCTGCATTTATACCCAACAGTTTAACCTTCTTAACCAACCTTCCATGAGGAACCTTGTCAAAGGCCTTACTAAAGTCCATATAGACAACATCCACTGCTTTACCCTCGTCAATTTCCCTAGTAACCTCTTCAAAAAATTCAAGAAGATTAGTCAAACATGACCTTCCAGGCACAAATCCATGTTGACTGTTCTTAATCAGACCCTGTTTATCCAGATGCTTATATATATTATCTCTAAGTATCTTTTCCATTAATTTGCCCACCACTGAAGTCAAACTAATAGGTCTATAATTGCTAGGTTTACTCTTAGACCCCTTTTTAAACAATGGAACAACATGCGCAGTACGAGGTAATTCAAGAGCTCTTCCGAGTTTAAAAAAAAATCAAACTCGTGGTAAGCACGTAGAATGTACGTAGCGGGTACGTCGGGGCTCGGGGCGTCTCTTAGCGGCTCGTAACGCTAACGGCAGGTACTCAGTAAACGCGGTAAGCTCGTGAAGACTCGTGAAGATTTTTCAACATGTTGAAAAATGTCCACGAGAGCCCCGAGTACCTACGAGCGGCTATTACCGTAAATCTCCGAGTTCCAATCAGGGGAAAGTCGGGAGAATTTGCTCGTACAGTGGGACAGGCCCTTGAGGCAGCAGCTCTACCCGCTGCGCCACCGTAATTCTGCAGGAAGTGGAATCGGCACATTTCCAGCAAAATGTAAGTCTTTTGGACCTATGTTCATTTTTGCTAACGGCTGAAGTCGAACTCGTTACTTGAAGAGATGCCTCCCATTTGTCTACATTTTCCCTTCCTCATTTTATCCTCACACTCATTACTCTAAACCTCTGATGGAACAATATTATTTTTTCATATTGCATTTGACTTCCTTCCCACTTCGAGTCTCTGGGAGTTCAATAACTTTGAGAGGGATGAGACATGATCAGATTTTTCAAAATAATCTGCAGCCTGGCAATTTACGTGCTTGCTATATTGTTCCTCACTCTCTGTCTCTGTCTCTCCATAAAGACCACGGTGTGA